>NW_022589717.1:2755315-3031045 GCF_004348235.1 Phoca vitulina
ACAAGCAGGGGGAGCGGGAGAGGGAGAAGCAGGCTTCCCGCCGAGCAGGGAGCCCGATGCGGGGCTCGATCCCAGAACTCTGGGATCATGACCTGAGCCGAAGGCAGACGCTTAACGACTGAGCCACCCAGGCGCCCCAGTTCAGGGTTTCTTTTAAATAAATCAGAGCTGTTACCAAGGATCCACCTCTCTTCCCAGTTTCTGGAACTATTTTCTCCATGAATCATGATACACTGATATGTTTTTATTAGAGTAAAATGTAAAGACTCATTGCTGCTTTTCTTTCCTTAGAGGAAGGCACTCCCTACGGTCACATACACACCCTGTTGATCATTTGAAATGAATGGGAGTAATGGGACCTGATTTTTTCAAAGTGTCTATTTTAATGCCTTGGTCTGAACAAGTATTTCTATGCTAACTGAATTAGATTTGAGCATTTAATAGAATATGAAATTAAAAGTGTCAAATTTCAGAATTTATAAAAAAGAAAAGGTAGCCCTGTAACTGTGGTAATAGAGTTGGATCATTAAGAATCCACTCAGGGGCACCTGAGTGGCTCATTCTGTTAAGCATCTGCCTTCTGCTCAGGTCATGATCTCAGGGTCCTGGGATCGAGCCCCACATTGGGTTCCCTGCTCAGTGGGGAGCCTGCTTCTCCCTCTGCCTCCTCCCTACTGCTCATGCTCTGTCTCTCCCTCTCTGTCAAATAAATAAAATCTTAAAAAAAAAAAAAAAAAGAATCCTTAATATGCAATACCAGAAATGCTTTTAAGTCCTTTTTGTAAAGGTCAGAAGAAGAAAAGATAATGGTATTAGTTTAATTAATTGGTGTAATCACTAAAATAATAATAACACATTTTCAGTAATGACCATGTAACATAAGCTGTGGGAGTTTCCTTGGGAAAGATACTATAATGGAGTCCTAGAATCAGGGTTGAATCTCATATAAAAGTTTATCTAATAATTCATAGTCTTGGGTGCACAAGCACATATCAGGTGAACTTTCTGGAATTATTTAACAAAATTGTGTGGGGATGTTTCTTCATCTGTATATTTTGAGGAGAATTCTTGTCAGATATACACAGCCATCTCTGAGTAAAGAACCACCTTCTCACACCTGAAGAAACTAGGGCTGAGACATAGGGACTTGCCAAGGTCTTGAGTAAGTTCTCTTGAAAAGGCAGTTTGCCCTGTAATATTTTTAAATAGAGTTTTAAGGTAGCAGCCACAGTATCTATGACCTTGGGGCTAGAAGGGCTCAGGGTAGTATTAGGAAGACTTGGCTTATTTTTTCATTGAGAGTTGTCATATGTTGATTTTAAAATAACAGAACATGCCATCATTCAGAATACATTCTTCCACCCTAATATCCCAGAACAGTATTTTTAAAGAAATTCTAGGAAGGGTGTTAACTCATTCAGGGTTCTACAGGAAGGAAAGCTCTTTCCTACTATTTTTTAAGCTAACTTTCACTGACAAGATCAGACCAGAAAAAGACCAGCTCTGGCTGTTGGCCCAGACAATGTTATAATCATTGAAGTATACTCGACCTGCACTGCCCAGGGACAGTTACAACTTGGTGGGGGGGGAGGGGGCACAGATGCATGCTGAGTGTTGTTCCAGTGACTTAGATGACATGTGTGCTCTATATCCTTTGCTGTGTTGTTCTCTCAACTATCAGAAAGGAAATTTTAAAATAGCCTAGAATATGAGTTTTCCCTTGGGTAAAAAGGATAACTTTTTGATGCAAGAATTATTTAAATTTCTTTTGTTACCTATATCATATTTCAGAACAAGAGTTTTATTCATTTGTCCATCCATACTGTGTATCATTGTCCTGGTAGGATAATAAAGTAAAAAGTGGACTGATTCAACACCCAGCCTACTTTGTGCCATTTGTTGTGTATTCTTGGGCTTCATTTCCTTTTTCTTAATGGGGGTATGACAATAACTACTTCACAGGATTTGGAGAAATATTAAGTAAAATACAGTATGTGAAAAGTGCTTTATACATTCTTAAGGGCCATATAAACATTAATGTTATTTGCCTTAACTAACATTTTTAATAATTTTAAAACATATATTTACCGGAATCATTCTAATTTACTGAATCCTGCGTTTGTTTTAGGTAGGGGAGAAGTGATTCCCCGTAATTGACATGCAGTTTGAGTACTTAATTATAAAGTACATTTCAAGGAAGCTGATCATACATCATTTTTACCTAATGTTCTATTGTTGGGTGTGGAGAATAGTCTATAAATAATTAAAACAGTCATTTTTAAACAAAGGAAGTTATCTTTACTGTGTATTTGTTAATTGACTTTTTGCTTGCCAATTTATACATAACTTAAGAATTAATAGTTATCTGGTAGACATTCACCGTACTGTAGGTATTGAGACATACGCAGAAAGTACATACCAGCATTCTCCAAAGTGAAAATGGAATATTAACTTTTGAGATGTTTTATGATTAGAATTTTGGATAAAATTTGCATATACTACTGTAGCCTTCTCTTGGAAATTTGTAATATCTATTAGTTAGGGTTCCAAAAATTTTTGCATATGGAAGGAAACCTGTTTAATTTTGCTTCTAACCATTGTTTCCCCAAACATTTAATAAGAAAATCTGTTTCTGTATTACATCTGTTAACATTTACTGGAGTATTTTATGAAGCACTGGTATGAGATATAGTGGAATTGATCCCATGAGTTTTAACAATCGATTTAGAACTCTAAACAGAAACATGATAAAGCAAATTTTTAAAAGAGAGAGGAAGAGTTGACTATAGGATTGAAATGGTTGTGATACCTGCCAATCTATCATCATGGCCAAATCATAAAAATTGATGTTATTAAGTAAGTATTTCTTCTCTTATTGACCACTTCTTCTTTTATTTTTGTTTTATTGACCACTTCTGTATGACTTTTTTCAAACTGCTTAGTTGAAGGAGATAACCTTTCCAGATAGAGACAATCTGAGAACATCTCCAATGCCCTTGAATTTACCGATTGTTTGATAAATACTGAGAATCTAACAAATACAAGTTACTACTTTTTTTAATCAACTTTATTTATAATTCACATACCATAATAAACTGCATCAACTTAAAGTGTACAATTAATGTAAACATATATATAAACCTGTGACACCACCTTTGCAATCAAGGTATAGAATATTTCAATCAACCCCAAAAGATTACTTTTGCCCCCTTGGTAATCCATCTTTTCTTCTGCCCCAGGTTTCAAACTACCACTGGTCTGCTTTTTGTAATTATAGGTTAGATTGGCTTTTTCTAATATTTTAGATAAATGGAATTATATAATATATATTCTTTCATATCTGATTTAACTCAACAAAATGATTTGAGACCTCATGCATGTTGTTAAGTGTATTGGTAGTTTGTTCATTTTTATTGCCAATTAGTGTTCGCTTATAGGTATATACATACTTTGTTTATCCATGCGTGAATTGGTGGACATTTGGGTTGTTTACAGTTCGAGGCTATTGTGAATAAAACTGCTATGAACATCCATGTGCAAGTCTGGATATATGTTTTTGTTCCTCTTGGGTAAATGCCTAAGAGTAGAGTAGCTAGGTTGTTATGGTGGGAAATGTTTAACTTTTATAGAAACTGACCTTTTTCAATCTTTGGTATTGTCAGTGTCTTTAATTTTAGTATTTTTTATAAGTATGTAATGATGTCATCCCATTGTGGTTTAAATTTGCTTTGATCTGATAACTAGTGATGTTGAACATCTTTTCATTTACTTACTTCCCAACCATATAGTTTCCTTTATGAAATTCTGTTCAGATTTTTTCCCCATTTTCTGTTGGTTGTGTTATTTATTCTTAAGGGTTCTTTATATATTTTGGATCCAAAATTCTTTTGTCAGATATGCCTACTGACATTTTATCCCAGTCTGTAGCTTGCCTTTTTGTTTTCTTAAAGGTATGTTTTGAAGAGAAAAAAATTTAATTTTTTAAAGACCAGTTTGTTAATTTTTTATACTTCTAGAAGTTTGTAGTTTTAGCTCATACATTGAGGTTTATGATCCATGTCAGGTTAATTTTTGAAATGTCAAGTAAGGATCAGTGTTCATTTTAAAAATATGAGTATCTAGGGGCACTTGGATGGCATAGTTGGCTAAGCATCCAGCTCTTGGTTTTGGCTTAGGTCATGATCTCAGAGTCATGAGATGGAGCACCAGGTGGGCTCCATGCTCAGTGCAGAGTCTCCTTAAGACTCTTTCTCCCTTTCCCTCTGTCCCTCCCCTCCTCATGTGCTCTCTCTCTCTCTAAAATAAAATAATAAGGGACACCTGGGTGGTTCAGTCGGTTAAGTGTCTGCCTTTGGCTCAGGTCATGATCCCAGGGTCCTGGGATGAAGTCCTGCAAGAGGCTCCTTGCTCAGCAGGGAGCCTGCTTCTCCCTCTGTCTGCTGCTCCCCCTGCTTGTGCATTCTTTCTCTCTGACAAATAAAATAAAAAAATAAAATAATAAATCTTTTTTATAAATAAATATATATGAGTGTCTAATTGTTACAGCATTATTTTTTTAATGCTTTCCTTTCCTAGTTGAATGCCGTAAGAATAAAAACCATTATGGACTCCCTTATCTGTTCTGTTGATCTATATTTATCTCCTCTGGACCTTATCACACTGTCTTGGTTTTTTTAGCGTTATAAGTTTTGAAATCAGGTAGTGTAAGTCCTTCAACTTTTTTCTTTTTTGACTTGCTTTCACTATTCTCATTTGCATTTCCATATAAATTTTATAATGTTTGTCAGTTTTTTTAAAAAAGCTCTTGTGAAATTTTTATTGGAATTACATTGAGTCTATAGATAAATTTGAAAAGAGTGAATATCTTAATATTGAGTCTTCTAATTCACGAACATGATGTATCTCTCTTTATGTAGGTCTCTAATTTTTCTCAATAGTGTTCTAGTTTCCAGTGAAGTGTTCATTAATTTTATTCCTGTCTTTTATGCTTTTCATGTATTCTCATAAAGTGGATTTTTAAAACTTCATTTTCTATTAGTTTACTGCTTAATATATAAAATACAATTTTTTATAATAAACTTATATTCTGTAATCTTGCTAGTAGTTTTGTAGATTCCTTAGTATTTCTACAGAAACAATCATGTCATCTTCAAATGAGGATAGTTTTACCTTTTCCTCTTCCAAGTTCTATATGTCTTCCCCCCCACCCAGTTTTTGTCTTTTGTCTTTTCATAAAGACTAGTATCTCTATTATATTTTTCAGTAGAAGTGGTGAGTTTTTACCTTGTTCTTGATAGAAAGCATTCAATATTTCAACATTAATTATGATATTAGCTGTTGGTTTTTCTAGATACCACCTCTCATATTGAAGTTCTCTTCTATTACTAATTTGCTGAAGGTTTTTTAACATGAGTGGATCTTGAATTTTGTCAAAAAGCTTTTTTGCACATACTAAAAAGATCATGTGAATTTCCTCCTTTATTCTGTTAATATGGTGAATTATACCAATTGGATGTGGTTAAGATGATTTATTCATTTCATACATTGTGAGATTCTATTTGCTAATATTTTTAAAGTATTTTTGGGTCTGTGTCCATGAGTGTCATTAATCTGTAATTTTCATTTTTTGTGATACCTTTGTTAGGTTTTGGAGTTAGTATTATGTTGGCCTTCTAAAACAACTTGAGAAGTGTTCCCTTCTCTTTATTCTGAAATGGTTGTACAATCTTGATGTTATTTCTTCTCTAATAGAATTCAGAAGTGAAACCATCTAGGCCTAGGTGTAAAAGTCATAATAAATTAAATTTTTAATTCAGTTCCATTTAAAAAATAAATATAGGGTCATTCTGATTTTTTAAATTTCATTTTGTGTCCATTTTGACAACTGGATTTTTTAAGAAACTTATTTTTTTTATCAAAGTTGTTGAATTTATTGTCATAAAGTTGTTCATGGTGTTCTCATTATTCTTTTTGCTATCTGTAGGATCTGTAGTGATAACTTCTCTTCCATTTCTGATGTTGGTGATTTGTTCTCTTTTTATCCTTGTTCAATCTAGTTAGAATTTAATCAGTTTTTTTAAAATCTTTACAGATTTCGACTCAGGTCATGATCTCATGGGTCATGAGATTAAGCCTGACGTTGGGCTCTGCACTGAGCGTGAAGTCTGCTTGGAGATTCTCTCCCTCTGCCCCTCTGCACATTCATGTGCTTTCTCTCTCTCTCTCTCTCTCTTTCTCTCAAATAAATCAATAAATCTTTAAAAAAAACCTTTCCAGAGAACTACCCTTGACTTTCAATTTTCTCTGTTGTTTCCTATTTCATTGATTTCTGCTCTCATCTTTATTATTTCCTTCCTTGTACTTACTCTTGAACCTTAGGTTGTTAATTTTGGAATTCATTCCTACCATAAACATTTAAAGTTATAAATTTGTCTCTAACACTGTATATTCCACAAATCTTGGTATCTTAGATTTGCATTATCATTCAACTTGAAACACTTTCTAATTTCCTAATGATTTCTTCTTTGACCTGTGGTTTATTTAGAAGGGTGTTGTTTAATTTTCATGTGCTTGAGGTTTTCCTCTGTGTCTTATTGTTATTTATTCTAATTTACCCTCTTGTAGTCAGAGCACTACTTTGTATGATTTCAGTCCTTTTGAATTTGTTGAGTTTTGTTTAATGGCTTATCATATGAGCTGATTATACCACGTATACTTGAAAAAAATATGTGTTCTGCAGTTGTTGGGTATAATGGTCCATAAATAAATATCAGTTAGGTCATAGTGATTGATAGTCTTGTTCAGATCCTCAGTCCTCCCTATCTTTACTGATTTGTTTTCTAGTTGTTCTGTAATTGCTAAGAGAAGAGTTAAAATCTCATACTGTGATTGTGGAATTATCTTTTTATCTCTTTAATCCTGTCAGTTTTTGCTTTATATTATTTTGAGGCTCCATTATTAGGAACATACATGTCAAGAACTGTAAAGGTTCTGAGACTTTACCCTATTTGAAAGCTAACAAGTTAGCCTGCCACAATTTCATGGGGGCTTGGCTAAAGACATGAGATTCTTGGGTCAGAGACAGAGGACAACTTATTACTCACAGTATATTACTTACAGAATATCATGATTTGTGTGTGTGTGTTTGTGTGTGTGCACGCACGCATGTATGTGCTGATTCTCTAAGACCAAAATTCCACCATGCAACCATATGAGGTCTTGATGTTTGTATTTTCTGTAGTGTTTTATGTGTGGTATCAGCTACATTTTCAGGGTTTTTGTTTTTTGTTTCTTTAATTAGAAGATGTTCATGTTAGAGTTCCTGTCTTCCTTATTTTCTGTATTTACTTCTATCAAATCTTTTTTCTGGGTATTTCATTCAAAACTGCACATATAGAAATGTGCTGTGTTTCACTATTTATAAGTGAGTGTCTCTTAAATCTTCAAGAAATGCCATTTTTTTATTATGTCAGCAACAAGAGTAAATTTTTGGAAGTGGAAGGCATGTACAGTTTTGTAGTGTTTCATTTCCAGTGCTCTTCATTTCTTCCTGAAGATTCAATTTTCCATCTTATGTCATTTCCCTTAAATCTGAAGAACGTCATTTAGCATTTTCTGTAATACCATTCTGCTAGAAACAAGTTTTCTTGGTTTCTTTTATCTGAAAATGGCTTAATTTTTCCTTCATTATTAAAGAATATTTTCACTGGTACCAGAATTCTAGAATGACATTTTTATTCTTTCAGCACTTTAAAGATGTTGTTCTGCTGGTTTCTGCCCTTCGTTGTTTTGATTGAGAGTCCTTGGTGATTCAAATTATTGTTCCCTGTATTCAGTCTGGTAGCTTTCAAGATTTTGTCTTTGGTTTTCAGCAGTTTGCTATGACGTGTCTAGGTGTGGTTTTCTTTATATTTATTTTATTTTGAATTCACTGAGCTTCTTGATTGTGTAAATTTGTTTGTTTACCAATTTGGAGAAATTTTGGCTCATTCTTCTTCAAGTATTTTTTCTGCCCCATCTTCTCTTTCCTTTCCTTCTGGGACTGTAGTTACACAAATTAGACCTTTTGATATCAGCCCATGAGTAACCTTTAATGTAAATCTTACCAATTCACCTTCTACTTAAAACTGTCTAATGACTTCTCTTTACAAGAAGAATATAGTCCAGACTCTTTACCATGTCTTTTATGGCGTTATGATCTGCCTATGACTATCTTTCAGACCTCATTTCCTACCGCTTTTCCCTTTATTCACTCTACCACAGATTTTTTTTTTTTTTCTTTCCCTGGAACATATCAGTCATTCTTGCTCTTTGTACTTGATACCTTGAATTCTCTTCCGCCCATATCTTTCTAAAGTTGGCTCCTTTGGGTATCTGCATAAGTTACCTCCTCAGAGAGATTTTCTCACACCACCCCAACTAAAAGTTGCCCCAGCCCCTTAACACATTTTAGACCCATATCTGTTTTAATAACTTTATTGAAAAATAATTTACATAACAAATTTAACCATTTAAAATACACAATTCAGTGGCTTTTAGTATACCACAGACATATGTAACCATCACCACAATCACTTTTACACACATCTATCTTATTCATGCTATTTTCTAGTACCAAGAACAATGTCTGGTATACAGTGCATGCTCAATAAAGTTTCCTGAATAGATGAGTTCATTAGCTCTAAGATAATTTAGGCATTAGCCTCCAGTAAAATATGAGGGAAGTTCATTTGACTACTTTCAGCTCTAGAAGTATTCTTTTATCAGAGCTGTGCTATTTTGAGGGCTCTCTAAAACAGCTTAACCCATATTTTAAGAGTTATTGCAGGAAGTTCCAAAAAAAAGTCTTTTGATATAATGAATACAAGTCATATTACACATTTCCCTAAGAGAAAATAGCCATCTTTTATTGACCTGACAGTTGCTGAGAAGCAGAAAGCCTCTCAGAAGTATTGCTTTGCTATTTTCAAAAGTACTCTGAATATTGTTGATTTGTTTGAATCTTTGAAATAGATTATAGAATCACTAGTACTTGTTTTATGTACTAATTATGGGTAATAGTGGGTTATTCATGAGATTCTAGACATCCCCTCTCTTTGGTAACTTTCATGTGGAATGTCAGTCTTGAGCTTGGTTAATCTGCATTATCTCATCTTCTTTATAGGCTTTGATGCGGCCTGGAAGAATTGACAGAATCATCTATGTGCCTTTACCAGATGCAGCAACAAGAAAGGAAATATTTAACCTGCAGTTTCACTCTATGCCAATCAGTAATGATGTGGATCTGGATGAACTCATCCTCCAAACAGATACATATTCAGGAGCAGAGGTAAGATAGTTCTGCTCAAAATACCTCAGTGGCAGGAAAGCAGTGGGTTGGGGTCATTAGCAAAAAGACTGCTTGATACCAACTGTTTTAAATAACTATATGTTAAGAAATCTTAAAACAGGAAATGCACTATATGACAGGTAATCACTAAATTAAATTACATTTTACTGGCCTCTATTATATCTCAATTGTTTTTCACCTGACTTCTGTTACTTCTCAAAATGTAGTCTTCAGAGAATTAACATGATATAGTGGGGAGAACATTGGACTAGAAGTAGAAGTTTCTTCTTTGGAGTTTCTTGATACATTAGCTTCCAACCATTCAGCTTCTCTGAACTTTGATTTCTTGACCTATCAAATGGAAATGAAACAAACTTTACATACTGTTTTCTTACAGAAATCATAAAAATGAAATTAGGATATCATGCAAGTGCTCAGAAGTACAAGAATTGGCAGAGAGATTGTATTATTACCATAGTTTATCATTTTGGAAAATTATTTAGTCTACTTATGTATTAACAAAAATTCTCTCGTAAAAACAGTAAGAGAGGGGCGCCTGGGTGGTTCAGTCGCTAAGCGTCTGCCTTCGGCTCAGATCATGATCTCAGGGTCCTGGGATCAAGCCCCACATGGGGCTCCCTGCTCAGCGGGAAGCCTGCTTCTCCCTCTCCCATTCCACCTGCTTGTATTCCCTCTCTCACTGTCTCTCTTTCTGTCAAATAAATAAATAAAATCTTAAAAAAAAAAAAAAACACAACGGTAAAAGAGGGTGCCTGGGTGGCTCAGTCAGTTAAGCATATGCTTTTGGCTCAGGTCATTTTCCCAGGGTTCTGGGACCGAGTCCCACATCGGGCTCCCTGCTCTTTGGGGAGTCTGCTCTTGCACACGCTCTCTCTCTCCCTCTCTCTCTCTCTCACACATGCACACTCTCGCTCTCTCAAATAAATAAAATTTAAAAATAAATAAATAAATAATAAAAACTGTAAAGGGGACAGTCTATAATCTACCCTTAGCTGTGAAAGTATACTCTCAATAAGAACAGTAAGACCTCTGTGAAAAAATGAAAGTTTTCAAGTATGGCAGGTAAACATTTTTTCCTCTCCATGGCAACTTTTTGCTTAGGCCATTTTTATTTACAAAATAAAATTCCAATTAAAATAATCGTGCATCTTTTCTACATGCATTTCTCAAGAAAGGACAGGCTGTGGTCCTCAACACAGAAATATCTTCTGAATACCACTAATAGGGATTTGTACTGGGAAATTAATATCTTTTTAAATAAGAAATTATAAATTCTTTTATTCTGAATTATCCAGCAGACAGACTTCACATTCTGTCTGCTTGCTATTGTTTGTAATCTGTCCTCTGTGAAAACCAAAGAGATTAATACATAATAGATCATTAGTGTACTCAGAGAGTATTGTGGGTAAATTTACATGTAGAATTGGAGTGAGTGTATCATTCAGTCATTGCTAATAACAACTAAAATAAATCCCAAATCTCCTCATTGTTTTGTCTCAACTGTGAACTATGTATATTTGATTTTCCCCCTGTAGGTTTTTCATTTTCACCAAGAGGGGAAAAAAAGTCATATAGAAAGAACCTTGAGAAGCAGTTGAAGTACATACGTTTTTAAGTCCTATCTGAAAAAATAATCCTTATGATCATCTTCTTGACATGACAGTCCATTAAGTTAAAATGAACATATAGTTGCTGTTAACTGACTGCTCCAGCATTTCTAGAATTCAGTTTTGGTTGTGAGACCAAGGGCAGGCATTGTGTGTATGATACATCAGTTTACAGGAAACAGCAAAGAGAAGAAACCGTAAATCTTCCACTTGAGCTGAGTAAAGTGGAAGAGCAGTTAGCAAGGTAGAAATGTGCCTTTCTCACTTTGAAGTAATTAATGGTACTAGCATAGAAGTGCAAAACAAAAATCAAAGCCAATGAGATTCTGTCTGGCTGAAAGGAAAAAACTCACTTGGTGCCAGAAATTATTGTAGCAGCTTGCTAGTTCTTATGTAGTACATGTCTTACTCAGTCTGTAATATAAGCACATTCATTTCTGATTAATTTTTATAGCAGATCTTCTAAAAATAGTCACAAGGAAAAGTAGCAGAAAATTCTTCCCCTCCTTGAATTACATTTATGGGTCCCATAATGGTTGGTGGGGGAAGTATATCCCACCCTGATCCTAATTATAATCCATATTTTATTACAACTTCATAGAAATTTTATTCAGAGCTATTTCTTAGTAGTTCTGGAGTTTTCCATTTGGGCCAGACAGATTTGTTCCATATTGTTTGTTTTGGGCTTTTGTTTTTTGTTTTTTGTTTTTGTTTTTGTCTGATTATTTAGGCAGTTCACACAGGTGCCCTTTTGTTTCAAGAGAACTATGATTTTCTTAAGTCTTAAAATTAAATAAATAGGAAATTTAAGACAGACAACATTTAGCTTCAAATAAAATATAAGATCCTATCTTTCCCCCTACCTCTTTCCTTCAGAATGAAAATGGTGCAGCAATGTTGAAAGCCAAAATTAGTTTTGATTATTTTTTTTTTTAGCAGTAAGACAAATTCAACCTGGAACCCTCAGTCACCTGACTCCTACAGATCCAATGCTTTACCACTGATGGAACTAATTTATTTCGTCCTCAGTGTAAAGCCAGATCCTTCAGCACAGAACCTATTACGTAGTACATACTTAAATAAGCATTTAACAAACTGAAAAAGAAAAAAGATTTTTAAAATTATATTTAGGAAGAATAGACTTCCCTTTGTCGTTGTCATAAGGAGAGCCCTCTAACTTTGCAGCAGTACACCGTGCTATGGCCATAGCTACTTCTTCAACTCTAGAGAGTGTCTCAGTGGCCACTTTTGGTATAAAATGAAAATACTGATAAATTTGTTGTCTTCACAGGAGAGTATTATCAATTTTATATAATTATTATATTAATTGTGTATTATATATTAATTTAAACTGTACAGTCTTAGCTGTATGAACAAGAATTTGGCCAGGTGAGTCAGAAGATGAGGAAATGGCTGATGCTGGTGTCTGTGTTTTAGAAACAGAAAAATGTTTAACTGTAGTGAGTATTTTCTTTATCTTTATTTTTAATTAAAAAGCTATAGAGAGGGGGGCCTGGCTGGCTCAGCGGTAGATCATGTGACTCTTGACCTTGGGGTCGTGAATTCAAGCTCCACGTTGGGCATAGAGCTTACTTAAAAAAATAAATTACGACAACAACAAAAGGCTATAGAGTGGTTGGAGATGATATGGGTACTTTTAACGACTGAAATGGAGGAGTTACTTTTTAAAAATGTTTTCTTTCAACCTAGTGCTTTATTCTGCCCAGTCAACATTGTTTCTTAAAAGCTTACACAGGCCGTGTTTCAAATGGCCCCTTAGACCCCGCTGAGTTTCTCCATTTTCCCTCCCTGGAGAGGGTAGACAGAGAACTGAAGCATTTCTTTAATTCTCAGGCGAGTCCCAAGGGGAAGTTTGTTGCCAGCTGGAAGGGGAATAGGGTCACAAGGGAGCAGCCTCCACGGAGAGGCTGAAGCAGGTGGTAGCATCCTTCAGCCATCCCTGTGCCTGCCGCTCCCCGGTGGCCAGAACCTCATTGTCTTTGTGGCTTCTTGGCTGTAGCTCCCAGTTAATAGAAAAACATGTTGCCATTTAAAAGCAGATGGGAATTCAGTTTAGGAGGAAATAAGAAGTCTTTTTTGGTTATACCCATTGTTTTCTTTTGCTTTGATTTTTGTTTTTTAAGTTATTTGTAGCAGATTCCACTTCATTTTTTCATTTGTCTTTTATCCAATTATCTGAGTTACTTTAGGAAAACTTTTATCTTACCCACCAACAGGAAATCAACAGTCACAAATACGTGCACATGAAAGGCATAACCCGGCCCATTACCCATGTGCCATGTGCTTGGGAACAGAGGTGACGAGTAAGATATATAATTTCCTCTCTGTATAGGAATTTGCTGACATAGGCTCACACCTAGTATCTGTAAAATTGGAGTTGAATGTTTACTTGCATTTGGATGTTATCCTCCTGTTAGTGATTATCTCATCAAATGAAATTGATAATATATGTCTAAGAGCCAGGTATCAGTTGCATAATTTATAAATAATATAGGCAATCAGAGCATTTGTTTCATACATCCAGATTTGAGGATTCAACTTCCAAGAGAGGCAGTAAAGGGAAAACAAAACAGAATTTTAATGTTGCATTTGAGTAGATTTTTAAAAGAATTGTAGTCTTTTTCTTTCAGGGTGGTTTCAGGCAAGTTATTTAACCTCTTTGGACCTCAGTTTTCTCATTTTTAAATTATCTAAGTGACTGAAATTGTTTTGAGGGTTAAAGGAGGTAACAAATATAAAAGCACCAAGAAACAGTGCCTGACACATAAAGAGTGCTTTATAAATGTTACGTCCCTTTATTCTTTCTTCCTCTTATCTGTTCAGTGTTTATATTTACCACTGAAGTATTAGATGATGTTGCTATAAGGTGGCAATGTTTTGCATTGCCTCAATAACCAGATAACGTATCTGTAAGCTAAGTTATAAATGAGTTGCTTCTTGTTCTTTTCTAAAGAATATAACATCTGCTTAATATGGTGATTTTTAGGGGCGCCTGGGTGGCTCAGTCGGTTAAGCGGCTGCCTTCGGCTCAGGTCATGATCCCAGGGTCCTGGGATCAAGCCCCGCATCGGGCTCCTTGCTCAGCGGAGAGCCTGCTTCTCCCTCTCCCTCTGCCTGCCTCTCTGCCTACTTGTGCTCTCTATCTCTCTGTCAAATAAATAAATAAAATCTTTAAAAAAAATATATGGTGATTTTTAGGGTAATCTAATGAACCTAGTACTAGAAAGTCCTCTTAAAGCAATTTATTAAATACATTCCACACTAAGTTTTTAAAAAGCTTTAACTTCATGTAAATTTAGTCTGTTTTTGTTTTACTAAAATCATGTGTCTTGCCCTGGATTTTGTTTTGTAGTTTCTGCCTTTCTGGGTCTAATAGCTCAAGGTCTTAATGCCAGCTTGACATTAAAAAATTACCTTCCAGTGTGGGGCGCCTGGGTGGCTCAGTCGTTAAGCGTCTGCCTTCGGCTCAGGTCATGATCCCAGGGTCCTGGGATCGAGCCCCGCATTGGGCTCCCTGCTCAGCTGGAAGCCTGCTTCTCCCTCTCCCACTTCTCTGCTTGTGTTCCCTCTCTTGCTGTCTCTCTCTCTGTCAAATAAATAAATAAAATCTTTAAAAAAAAATAAACTAAAAAATTACCTTCCAGTGTGCCTCATTAATTCAAGAAGGTTCTAGTCACCATGCTTACACTATTATAGCTTTACAAAGAGAGAACTAAATTAATTTTCTATCTTACTGATTAATATTTCTTCTGACATTCTCTCTCTTTTCTCCAACACAATGAAAACAGAAAAAAAAAAAAAAAAAAATCACCATTTCAGATGTCTGTACTCTTCCTACATGAAATCTCTTGTGGCAATTTTCCCCAAACTAAAAATCAAGATCAGTGTATTTGAATTTGGCATAGATTGACTCTATCTAACAACACATCTGAGATAATAATAAAGACCCTCTGTTAGCTGGTCTTGGGCCCTCTGATTAATATTATTAGGGAGGACCCTGGCAGCCCTGTTCCTGTCCCCAAAGTGAAGCAGAGTGCCACAGTACTTAGCAGCCTCCTGTACACTGTCTGCAACATACTCGTCCTGCCTCATCAGAAACTGCCCTATGAATACGTACTGTTATAACCCAGTGGTTTGCTGTTCTTAGTTGAGGTCCTTGTTATCGCCCTACTCCTCTTTGTGCATTTACCCTAAAATTCTGTATCCCAGAATGTCAGAATACTCTTTTCTTACACAGCCTGGTGAAATCACTGCTTTGTCATTAAAACATCGTGACCACCCCCACCAGAAGTGGCTTCTCGTTTTGAACGCTTTTACACTGATTTTTGTTTTACTTGTTTAGCTCTTGTACCTATTTTCCTCGTAGTTATTTTGATATGAGCAGCCACCTCATCTCTCCAGACAAAGTGGAAGATTCTCTGCAGCGGAAGCCAGGTTTTGTACTTCCCGGAGTGCAGCAGAGCACCCATTATCTCCCAGTGAGTGGCTGAGTCACAGATTTATGTGTTGAATCTGTCAGTCTCCCAACAAAAAATGTCAGTTTTAACATTCACCTAAAGTGGCATTTTCTGGTTGCAAATGTGTTTTTGTATACATTATCTATTTGAGTATCTTAACGCTATGGGAACACACCAGAGCCAAACAAGAACAGTGGATTTCTCCGAAGTCCCACAGCAAATAAGTGACAAACCCAGGACCAAAAACCAAATCTTTCAACTGCTCCTGAAAGACTTTTCATGATCTCTTCATGCCTTGGAGTCAGCTGAGGAGTCTTTGAAAGCTTTTCATTATTCTCTTTCATTTTTCTTATATCTGAATTTTTAGTAAAGGTTTGCCTGCTCTTATGGATAGTGACTTAGCAAACTAAGCAGCAGATAGGAAACATCTTTACATTTTTATGTGTACTTATCTTATATGTGATTATCTTTAGTTACCCTGTTGTCAACTTCCCAAATAAGTATAAGCTACTTGAAGTTAGGAACTATGTTTTTCTTTATTTGTGTTACTGTATTTTCCAGGTAGTGAGAATAAGACTTGCAGTTTTGAAGGGAAAACATATAAATGACTAAGTTCCATATAATGTGTTCATGTGGCATGATCTAATGATGTGCAGAATACTATGAGAGAAAGAAGAGGGTATGACTCACACTGGATTTGAGCAAGGGGGTAGTTGATCTGAGTGTTAATGGGTGAATAGGAGTTCCCTAAGTCAAGTGGGGCTGGGGAGAGACCATTCCTGGCTGATAGAAAGGCAGAGATACATAAAAGAACATTGTGTGTCCTAGATTTTGTTAAAGGTTGAAATATGACTAGAAGAAAGAGTCTGCATATAGAAGTAGTAGGTGATAAAACAAGAAAAGTACGTAAGACAAATACAAAGGACCTTGAATATCATTTGAACTTGCTTTTCTCCTTTAAGCACTGGAGAGCCATTGAAAAGGTTAATAAAAAATGTTGTGATTAAACTTGTATTATCAAAAGATTGGTGGTGTTTTGTGTCCAAAACCACCATTAGCCCTACCCAGCACTATTATGTGAATTAGAAAAAGGTGCTCCTTTGCCCCACTTAATGACAGCTACCTGCCAGAGCAAAAGCTTTGTCAAGCAGAGCATGAGCTTATAAAGCCCCCATTTCAGTCCGTATTTGCCCCCTCAGCTGGGCATCCTGATATGGACACAACCTTCACATCTCTGTAAGACTCTCATTTTTGGCTTACCCACTTTTAAATATCTCTCAGAGTGCCTAGCATAATAGCTCATATAAAGTTGATATGTATGCATTGAATAAGGAAATTTAGATTTTATATCCCAAGTTGATAAACTACTTTCTGTGATTTTAAGATTTGCTTCATGAACCCTTGGACAAACATGTTATGTGAATGGGATAAATTATGGGAATTCGTTATTTATTATAAATTACGGGAGGAGATGAGAGTATTAAAGATGTCTTTTGTGTAATGTCTTTTTGGGCGTGGGGGTGATCTGACTCTGACCTCTGTCACCCCATTGATCATTAGGGTTGATTCAGTTGATCTGGCTGGCTAGGCAGGTGTCTTCTTCCTCCTTCACCGCTCCATGTGCGTCCCTCCCAAAGCTGCGTGCATGCTCAGTTGAAGAGGACCCTTCTTTGGTCAGGGGTATACGAGTAGCTGTGCTCCAATGCTAGAACCTTCAGACAAGCTCTCAAGTAGCATTTGTAGGAGAACATAGGGTAGTCAAGCTTCCAAGACTGAGACACATACAAATGAGGCGCTGCATTGTAGCAGTCTGCCTTTCTTTAAAACAGCAACGAAATGGTGTCTTTTGTGCAATGTTAAACCAGCCATGAGGTACAGCACCTGGTATGAATGGCCAAAATGATGAAACTCAGGTGCTTTATGCCCTCTGAACCATCTTATCACATATAACGTTGTATAAAAGCTCCTAGGGCCAACACCTTATCTCCACAGATCTTTTCAGTTGCTAAAATGTGGCTACCCTGTTGCAAATGAATTATGATGGAATCCTCAGAGCAAAAATCAGCATATACCAAAAGCAGATATTTAGGCTGTAACTTTTATGCCAGCCCACCACCCCTTCCCTTCCCCTGTCCCTACAATTTTACAATCTACATACTAAGTGAAGAAGTTTGGTAAAAGCCAAGACTTAAATCTTCATCCTGTCTTGACTATGTATTACAGTATTAGTTGGGTCAAATAAGTTATCATCTCTAGAACTCAGTTTTCATATTTAAACAGGGGAGGTAAGAATATGGTCTCTGTGATCCTTCCTAGTGTTAAAAATCTATGTGTTATATACCTATCATAGATTAAATTAATTGTATAAGGAATCTCTTAGGGATTGGACTTCCAGGGATATATAACATGGTTTTGTTTCCTTTACAGTGCTTCTAGAAACCTGGGATCTTAGGGTCTTAGTCACTGTCTCTATATACTTGCTGCTGTAGCCTAGAGATCCTAATCATAGCATCAGAGGAATAGGAACATTAAGAGACTGACCGTGCATAGAATTCGGATTTTAATAAAATTCTACTTAGCAAACTTTGAATTTTCCACTGAATGGAAATGTAAGTTTTATCTGCTCAGAGAGTCCCAGTAATTTTTTTTTTTTTCTGAGAACTTTGGTTTCTCTGCTTTTCACCTTACTTAAGAACAGTTAGTCAAGTTCAATATCTGTGATTCTGGAGGCACTATGGTAAAAGTAAAAGGTGTTATAAAATGGGAATAAGCCACCAGTCCACTTTTTCCCTAAACTCTTTGTTAGGAAAGTAAGCAAAAGTTACAAGGTTATAATATTCATTTTAATGTAGTTTTTTAGAACTTCCAACGTATGGAGATGTAAACATCCTCTGTATTTCCAAACTTCAGCACCTACTCAAACTGGCAATACAAGAACCTTAATTCAACTTACCTGAAGGCTATTTCAGATAGGATGTTTACACCAAAGCAAATAATTTTCCAGAACACCTTGTGCTGTGATACCTGTATTACTGACTCCTTGCCAGATGTTTAAAGCTGCTGTCAGCTTATAAGAAGCATTAGTCAGAAAGGAAATGGATGTTGAATGAGAGGCTGGCTGGCAACAAACTTAATAGAGCATTTTATAACCAAGTACTGAAGCCCTTTATAAGGAAGCAGTGTATCAAGGCAACAAGTTAGTCAAGACCTAATCATCTAGAACCCCAAACCTGGGTTCCGGGCTAAATCTGTATCTGTGAAGAATTACTCAAGCCAGTAGTAATGCTAATTTAAGCATTTTAACGTTCTGCCTTGTTTCTCCTCTTCGGGATTCTCAGTCTCTATTGACACATGCTGGTTCCCCAGAATTTTTGCACATTTAATCTGTATTTCTTCATCTTCAAAAGAGTGATAAAATTTAGGAGTTCTACTAACTTGAGAGGAACACAATTTTAAAATGATGTGTAAAGCATGCTATTAATTCTGTATTTATAGATTCTGGTAGACTTGGATATTTTTGTTTGGTTATTTGAGGTGATGGAAGGCTAATTTCTAATAATTCTAATTGATCCGTGTATGAAAAGAATGCCACAAATATATGTAAAACCTGTTTATTCTTTTAAGAATATTTTTTACCAGGTGCCTGGGGTAGCTCAGTTCCTTAGGTGTCCAACTCTTGATTTCAGCTCAGGTCATGATCTCAGGGTTGTGGGATCAAGCCCTGCATCAGGCTCCTCACTGGGTGTGGAGCCTCCTTAAAATTGTCTCTTCCTCTGCCTCTCCTCTCTCACTCTCTCCCTCGCTTAAAAAAAAAAAAAAAAAGACTTTAAATAGAATATTTTTTACTATGCAAAACTGCATTATAGTTAAGCAAATGGGTTATGGAATGAGAAAGATTTAAATCCAAATGCCTAGTATGCCCATTTTTTTACCTTGTGATCGGTTTCCTTATATATAAATAAGGATAAGAAAAGTCTCTACTTCATAGATCTGTTGTCCAGATTAGATGAAATAATTCCTATAAGGGACTTACCCTTGTTAAGTACATAGCAAGTGCTCAGTAAGTCATTTTTGTTATATTTTTTATAATTAGCAAATTCAGTCTAACTAATTGATCTTTAATATGAAAAAATCCACAGCTTAATTTTTTCATATTTCATTGCCTTAGATTTTATGAATACTCATAATGAGTGTTTCATGTGTATTCATGTTTTTTAGTCTTAATAGTGTGTTCCTTAAATTCAAACTGCATTTCATAGTTACATGCAGTATTTATTTCAGCTAGTTTCTATTTATAAACATTTGTAATCCCTATTTTTATTTTTTTCCTGTTAAACATGTATACGATTTTTTACTCTGAAGTGTGCAAAGCTAATGTTTCCTTACAAACTGTTAACATAATATCCCTATATCTGCATATTCTTCAAGGTAGTTACTAGTATACAAGTTAATTCTAACTTGTTTTAACATAAATTTTGTTGGTTAAGAGAAGTGAAACCAGCAACTTTAGAAAGTTGAGGGGTTTTTTTCTTTTTTTTTTTTTTTTAAAAGATTTATTTATTTCAGAGAGAGGGAGAGAGCATGAACAGGAGGGGCAGAGGGAGAGAGGGAATCCAAAACAGACTCCAGGCTGTGCGCAGAGCTGACGCGGGACTTGATCCCATGACCATGAGATCATGACCCCAGCCGAAACCAAGAGTCAGGTACTCAACTGACTGCACCACCCAGGCGCCCCTAGAATAATCACTTAGGAAATAAGCATACCTAATTACTGTGCCCTTTCATTTAGGTTAGGATTAAACCCAAGTATCTAGGTAAGGGTCAGATATCTAACACTAGGGGCACCTGGGTGGCTCAGTCTGTTAAGCGACTGCCTTTGGCTTAGGTCATGATCTCGGGGTCCTGGGATCGAGGCCCTCATTGGGCTCCCTGCTCCACGGGAGGCCTGCTTTTCCCTCTCCCCCTCCCCCTGCTTGTGTTCCCTCTCACACTGTCTCTCTCTCTGTCAAATAAATAAAATCTTAAAAAAAAAAAAAAAGAAATCTAACACTAATGACAAAAGCACTACATGTCATTTGGTGTCTGATGGTGACAATGGGATGTTCTCATTCTTCATCCCCAAATGACAGTAATTCCGAGTTCTGAATGGCGTCATTCTATTAAAATGTTACTAAAACTCTATCAAATGGTTGTCCAGAGTTACACTGTAGTCATTAGGTTGTTCTTAAATATAACCTTCACTATGTTTTAAAAATTTAAAAACAAAATCTAACCTTTCCTTAAGCTAGAAAGAAAAGTAGAAAGAATTATTAAGACTTTCAGAACTTTTTTTGTTTTGTTTATGTTTTCAACCTCCAAATATTATTGCTGGTGTTCTGTAACAACAGTTAACTCTTTTTGCTATTAAAATCTGGAAAGTGGATTTTACTTTTATACTTGTAGGAAGGTTTCCTTATTCAAGACATTAGGCATAATGCACATGCCACATTTACCATTGTGGAAGTTTCAAATCATAAATTAATTATGTTCTCTTTTTCTTCAGAATTAAAAAAAAATCACTTAAACTGGTTTTGGCATTAGGACAAGACATTTTTTCAGCAGTAGGAAAGTAGCCCTTTGGCATATTTTTTATTCACTTCAAAAGAGTCCTTAAGGAGTTGTTTTATATTTAAAACCAAGAATTGTATTTAGTTTGCCTAACATTAATTTCTTGCCAGAATCCTTAAAAATATAAAAGGTCACACATATACTCTCAGGTATAAAAATAGTAGTCCCCAGCATTTATTTTGTTATTGTTGTTGTTGTGTGCCATAAGCCCGTGTCAGAACTGGAGATTAAGGGGAAATAAACCTAAAAGTTGTCAATTGAAAATTAACTTTCTTGTTATACAACCGAGTTGATCATAATTGGCATGAAATATGTACACATGCACAGGTTCACAAGCGCTGGTCTGATGGTTCGCTTATGGCTTCCTTGTAGTTTAATAAAAGACACTTAAGCTATGATTTCACCATTCATTTATGAAATTAGTGTTGTGCGTCTGCTTTGTACAGCACATCAAAAAACTCCTGCCATGTCTAGTCCACTTCAGTTTTGAACCCTATGGGATACTTTCATGGGTAGATAATACCTTCAGTGCCTTTAAATTAGGCTTTTTTTTTTTTTTTCCCAAAAATATTTACTTACAAAATTTTAGTACATTTATTATGTAAAGCAATTTACATTAATATTTTCATTTTGTACTTGTATATAAAACTAGAAGCCAATAGTTGAATTTTAGGGACATAATAACTCGAGGATAAGACTTGGTTGATGTTATACATTATAAATTATGTAAAAATTAAAACACATTGAAGTTCAACTTTTACATCATCTAGCTTAGTATACAATTTGGTTTAATGTGGGTGTGACTTAGATCCTACCCCCAGTGGCTCTGTGATGGATAGTTTCCCATGCAAGTCCCCTGAAATGTATTACATCCCTAGTATAAGTAATCCCAAAAGAGCAAACATAAGTTTTAGCTCCTGGAAGCAGGAGAACATGCATTATTAAAGCCAGCCAACAGGAAAAAAAAAAAGGGAGATTTTCTTTTCTTTTTTAGGCACAGAGCAAGTCCGATGCAAGATTAGATTAGACAGTTTGTCCTCACTTTTCACCATTTATCTTCCAAGTTTGCTGCCTCACCCCAGTATCCTCTAGACCTACTTTTCTGAGTGCTTTTTTTTGACAGTCCCAATCAGTTGTCTCAGAAAACAATCTAATTGAATCAAATCACTGTAAATCCAAATAATCAGTATTACTTCCAGGGGCATCTGCATTTTAAAAAATTTTACTTTCCCAAATAAATTTCTAACTGGTCAGTGTTCAGATTGTTTAAGAACAAGTTAATAAAAAAAAACCTCCAAAGTATTCCAGTCTGCTTCCTGTAACTTTCTTGCTCTTAACTCCTTTACCTTCCCTCTTCTGCTGACTTTCAAGATACTTGAAGGGCTCAAGTTTCCTTGTAAAAAAGATTTATTCTACACCAACAATTTTTACATTAAAAAGCATCCAGTGAACATAAATAAAAGTATTTACAATTTGTTGAAAGGACTTCCAATCTTTTCTATTGTATGCAATTACATTTTCACATGGTTATAATCAAATTGCATAATAAGTTTTATTGACTCTGGTATTAGTCTAACCTCATCTTAAACACTGCTATTATATTTTACTGAGCCTTATTAGCATCGGGGACTTTGGGGTGGAAGCTAAAAGGTAGGTAATGGTAATAGAAAACCCTGTAGTAAGTGATTTTATAATTGGGAAATCCTTATATTTTAGAGGATCGTTTAAAATTTTATCTCTGAAAGCATTAGGGTTCTTCAGTCGGGGGAGCCCAAATTTAATCTGTAAGATTTTGTTTGATAACAAGGATTTTTTCCTAGAAGAATTTTGGTTTGGGGCATCTGGCTGGTTTAGTCAGTGGAGCATGCCACTCTTAATCTCAGGGTCATGGGTTCAAGCCCCGTGTTGGGGGTAGAGATTACTTTTAAAAAAGAAAAAGAGAAGGAAGGAAGGAAGGAAGGGAGGGAGGAAGTGAAGGAAGGAAGGAAGGAAGAAAGGAGGGAGGGAAGGAGGAAGGAAGGAATTTTGGTTTGAAGGCCCCAATGTAAGAGGAAATTCATAGTTAAAAATACAGAAAATTGAGTTTTCTACAAAGGCACCAAAAAGACAACTGAGATAGAGAATAAAATTCATAACCAATTTCTGCCCTTTGTAAGATTTTCTTTATTAGACATTTTTAGATAAAATTTTTGGAAATATATTAGGTATAGAAGTCATCACTTCCAAAGAAAAATATTACATCACCAATCCTTAAGCATGACCCCTAAAACTAGGATATACATACTTAACACCATATTTCTCTACTATTTGTATACAAAATTTGAAAAGTAGTATTTTCTATTATCAAAGAACCAATTTTTTTTTTTCTTTTTCAGTGATACATTTTTATGACTGGAAAGTTATGTATGGGAATCTTATCTCCAAACATTTATCTCACTAGAAAAATTAGAAGTGTTTCTCCTACCTTACTATAAGATATGCTTTTGGTAGCTAGAATTATCTCTTAAATGTCATATTTAATAATGTATATATTTCTTATTAATAGATTTTAGGGTTTTTTTAAAGATTTTATTTATTTATTTTGAGAGAGAGAGAGTGAGAAAGAGCAAGTGTGAGCGGAGTGGGCAGAGGCAGAGGGAGAAGGAGACTTCCCACTGAGCAGGGAGCCTGACGTGGGGCTCCATCCCAGGACCCTGAGATCACCACCTGTGCCGAAGTCAGACACTTAACCAACTGAGCCACCCAGGCGCCCAAATAGATTTTAGTTTTGAGCAATTTTAGGCTTACAGAAAAATAAGTGGAAAATACAGAGTTCCCATTTACCCTCTCACCTCTTCCTCCCAGTTTCCCCCATCATTAATATCTTGCATTATTGTGATATGTTTGTTAAAAATTGTTGAGCCAATATTGATAAATTATTATTAACTAAGGTCCATAGTTTACATTAGGGTTCATTCTTGATGCTGTACTTTCTATGGATTTGACAAATATATAATGACATTTGTATCTACCATTACTGTATCATGTAGAATAATTTCACTGCCCTAAAAATCCCGTGTGCTTCACCTATTCATCCCTACCTCCCTCATCCCAAACCCTTTATCTTTTTACTGTCCCCATAGTTTAGCCTTTTCCGGAATGCAGTATTGTTGGAATCTTCTTTAACATAGTAATATGCATTTAAGTTTCCTCAGTGTCTTTTTGTGGCTTGATACCTCATTTCTTTTTACTATTGAACAATATTTCATTATCTGCATGTACCATAGTTTGTTTATCCATTCACCTACTGAAGAACATCTTGATTGCTTAACAAGTTTGGGTGATTAAAACTGCTATAACCATTACGTGAAAGTTTTTTTATGGACTTAAGATTCTAACTCTTTGGGGTAAATACTTATGAGTGTGATGGCTGGATCATATGGTAAGAATATGTTTACTTTTATAAGAAACTGACAAACCGCCTTCCAATGTGGCTGTGCCATTTTGCATTTCCATCAACAGTGAATGAAAGTTCTTATTGCTGCATATCCTCAACAGCATTTGATGATGTCAATGTCTTAGCTCAGAGCCATTCTAATATGCATATAGTGGTATCTCATTGTTAATTTGCAATTCCCTAATGACATATGTGTAGCATATTTTGATATGCTTATTTGCTATCTGTACATCTTCTTTGGTAAGCTATCTGTTCAGATCTTTTGCCCATTTTTTAATTGGGTCATTTGTTTTCTTATTTGAATTTTAAGAGTTCTTTGTATATTTTAGATGCCACTCCTTTATTACGTTTGTGTTTTCTAAAAATTTTCTCCTAGTCTGTGACTTATTTTTTCATTCTAGTGTCTTTCATAGAGCAGAAATTTTTAATTTCAATGAATTATCAAATTTTTCTTTCAAAATATATTTAATAAGGTATTAAATGTATTATTTCTAGAAAAGGATCTATTTAGAATCCATTTATGCTTTGTAAATGTTTATAGATAAAAATCACCATATTTGCTCAATAGTTTATTTTTGTCCTCATTTTATAATTGTGGTGATTTATAACTTTTAATGGCAAGGGAGAATTATTCCCTCAAAGAACTGTTAACCATGAAGAAAACCATTCTCTTTTCTTTGAACATTATGCTACTGTATTTGAATCAGATATTCTGCCTGCATGAATAGAAAAACATTCTCCTCAGAAACTGGGACTCCCTACTCAACAGGAGCAGTTTTAACTTGGGTACCTGCAGTATTTTATATGTAGATCACACACTACACAATGGCAGTACTATATAGCTGTGTTTTAAAACACAGGAGAACTGTACTAGGACATGATAAATGAGGGGAGGGACATTTTAAATGAAGAAGTCGTTATAGAAAGAAGTTTTTACATTTTTAAAGTTTTCTCTGATTCAAAAACCTTGTCACATCACATATTGGCAGTGATGTAGTGGAGTCTCATTCTCTAAGTTCTGCTGCTAAGTCACCTTATGACCTCAAACAGGTCTTAATTTCTTTGTATTTCTATTTCCTTATATTGAAAGAAATAATTCCCGAGAGCCTTTCCCTCTTTACATATATTTGTGACTCTTAGTTTGTACTACTACCTATTACTTTTAAACAGTATTAGAGCTAATGTTAGAAGAAACGGTCTATAGAAAACACAAATATGCCCACATTATAAAATGGTAAGACAGAAATTTAAAGCAACTAATTTTTTTCACTTACAGTATTTTCTGTTTTTAAAATCTTCTTCAAAAGATAGCTGAGGATTTTTATTTTTATTTATTTGTGGTTTGTTTTTTTGTTTGTTTTTTGTTTTTTTAAGTAGGCTCCATGCCCAGTGTGGAGCTCAGTGTGGGGCTTGAAATCACAACCCTGAGATTGGAGACCTGAGCTGGGATCAAGGGTGGCTGACTGACCAAGGCACCCCAAGATTTTTAAATGATAACAGTTTGCTGACATGTCTCTTGGACATATATCTATTTGGAATATATCCCAGTAGGTATAGGGCAGCAATACATGATCATTCGTTAGTAATTCTATACAAGTTACAAAAGCTCAAAGTATAACATTTATAGACTAAGATTCTTTCTTGCTTGCCCCTATGAAGAAAACAGAGGGAAGGCAGATTTAAAAACTGAGGAACCATTACTAAATGGCATCCAGGTTACATAAATATACTGCCCTAAAATATTGGGATTCTTTTGGCTTAATGTTTTCATGCCCCACCTTGTTCTTTATTTGATTCTAGCTAGAACTACATTCTTAATATTTTTGTGATTAGAACTCAAGTTCACTTAGCAGTTATATGTAGTGCATCCATGAAGAACAAAATAACTGTCACCTCTTATGGAACCCTGAGTTACTGTCTCAGTAAACAAAGGGCAGAATTGTATCAACAATACCCTTCTCCTTTCCCTGGCAATCTGTATTATTTTCTGGTGTCTTAATAAGAGTTTGCATTGCTCCTCTTTAAACAACGTGTGTTTTTAATTCTGACTCTTTCAAGTAAGCTAAGTCTCAAAAAAATTCTAGAAGAGATTCATAAATCATCAATGATGAAAACATCGAAAGTCTGTCCATAAAACTTTACAGTTTGTGAGGAAAGTTTGGAACTTCAGACATGCACTTTAGACTTTGAAGACAGTGTCCATCTTTATTTTTTTTGTTGTTTTTTTTTAAATTTTTTATTAAATTCAGTTAATTAACATATAATATATTATTAGTTTTAGAGGTAGAGGTCAGTGATTCATCAGTCTTATATAATACCCAGTGCTCATCACATCATGTGCCCTCCTTAATGTCCCTCACCCACTTACCCCACCTCCCACCCCCCCCTCCTCTCCAGCAACCCTCAGTTTGTTTCCTATGATTAAGAGTCTCTTACGGTTTGTCTCCCTCTCTGATTTCATCTTGTTTTATTTTTTCCTCTCTTCCCCTATGATTCTGTTTTGTTTCTTAAATTCCACATATGAGTGAGATCATGTGATAATTGTCTTTCTCTGATTGACTTATTTCACTTTGCATAAGTGAATAATCTAGTTCCATCCACATCATTGCAAATGGCAAGATTTCATTTTTTTGATGACTAAAGTAGTATTCCAGTGTGTGTGTGTGTGTGTGTGTGTATACATATACATACATACATACATACATACCACATCTTCTTTATCCATTCATCTGTCAGTGGACATCTGGGCTCTTTCCATAGTTTGGCTATTGTGGACATTGCTGCTATAAACATTGTGGTGCAGATGCCCCTTCAGATCACTACATTTGTATCCTTGGGGGAAATACCCAGTAGTGCAATTGTGGGTCATAGGTTAGCTCTATTTTCAACTTTTTGAGGAACATCCATACTGTTTTCCAGAGTGGCTGCACCAGCTTACATTCCCACCAGCAGTATAGGAGGGTTCCCCTTTCTCCACATCCTTGCCAACATCTGTCGTTTCCTGACTGGTGTGAGGTGGTATGTCATTGTGGTTTTGATTTGGATTTCCCTGATGCTGAGCATTTTTTCATGCGTCTGTTGGCCATTTGGATGTCTTCTTTGAAGAAATGTCTGTTCATGTCTTTTGCCCATTTCTTGATTGGATTATTTGTTGTTTGAGTGTTGCATTTGATAAGTTCTTTATTGATTTTGGATGCCAGCCCTTTATCTGATATGTCATTTGCAAATATCTTCTCCCATTCTGTAGGTTGCCTTTTGGTTTTGTTGACTGTTTCCTTTGCTGTGCAAAAGCTTTTTATCTTGATGAAGTCCCAATATTTCATTTTTGCCTTTGTTTCCCTTGCCACTGGAGTCTTGTCTAGCAGGAAGTTGGTGCAGTCAAGGTCACAGAGGTTGCTGCCTCTGTTCTCCTCTAGGATTTTGATGGATTCCTGTTTTACATTTAGGTCTTTCATCCATTTTGAGTCTATTTTTGTGTATGGTGTAAGGGAACGGTCCAGTTTCATTCTTCTGCATGTGGCTGTCCAATTTTCCCAAAACCATTTGTTGAAGAGGCTGTCTTTTTTCCATTGGATATTCTTTCCTGCTTTGTCAAAGATTAGTTGACTGTAGAGTTGAGGGTCCATTTCTGGGCTCTCTATTCTGTTCCATTGATCTATGTGTCTGTTTTTGTGCCAGTACCATACTGTCTTGATGATTACAGCTTTGTAATAGAGCTTGAAATCTGGAAATGTGATGCCACCAGTTTTGGTTTTTCAACATTCCTTTGACTATCCGGGGCCGTGGTTGGTTCCATACAAATGTTAGGATTATTTTTTCCAGCTCTGTAAAAAAAGTTGATGGCATTTTGATAGGGATTGCATTAAATGTATACATTGCTCTAGGTAGCATAGATGTTTTAACAATATTTGTTCTTCCAATCCATGAACATGGAACGTTTTCCCATTTCTTTGTGTCTTCCTCAATTTCTTTCATAAGTGTTCTATAGTTTTCTGAGTACAGATCCTTCACCTGTTTGGTTAGGCTTATTCTAGGTATCTTGTGGGTTTTGGTGCAATTGTAAAATGGGATTGACTCCTTAATTTGTCTTTCTTCTGTCTCATTGTTAGTGTATAGAAATGCAACTGATTTCCATGCACTGATTTTATATCCTGCCACTTTGCTGAATTACTGTATGACTTCTAGCAACTTTGGGGTGGAGTCTTTTGGGTTTTCCACATTGAGTGTCATGTCATCTGCGAAGAGTGAGAGTTTGACTTCTTTCCTGATTCAGATGCCTTTTATTTCTTTTTGTTGTCTGATTGCTGAGGCTAGGACTTCTAGTACTATGTTGAACAGCAGTGGTGATCATGGACATCCCTGCTGTGTTCCTGACATTAGCGAAAAAGCTCTCAGTTTTCCTCATTGAGAATGATATTTGCTGTGGGCTTTTCATAGATGGCTTTTATGATATTGAGGTATGTTCCCTCTATCCCTACACTGTGAAGAATTTTAATCAAGAAAGGATACTGTACTTTGTCAAATACTTTCTCTGCATCTATTCAGAGGATCATATGGTTCTTGTCCTTTCTTTTATTAATGTAGTGTATCACATTGATTGATTTGCGGATGTTGAACCAACCTTGCAGCCCAGGAATAAATCCCACTTGGTCGTGGTGAATAATCTTGAACTGTATTGTTGGATCCTGTTGGCTAGTATCTTGGTGAGAATTTTTGCATCCATGTTCATCAGGGATATTGCTCTCGAATTCTCCTTTTAGTGGGGTCTTTGTCTGGTTTTGGGATCAAGGTAATGCTGGCCTCATAGAAAGAGTTTGGAACTTTCCCTTCCATTTCTATTTTTTTAAACAGCTTCAGAAGAATAGGTATTAATTCTTCTTTAAACATTGGTAGAATTCCCCTGGGAAGCCATCGGCCCTTCGCTCTTTGTTTGTTGGGAGATTGTTGATTATTGCTTCAATTTCCTTGCTGGTTATGGGTCTGTTCAGATTTTCTATTTCTTCCTGGTTCAGTTTTGGTAATTTACAGTCTCTAGGAATGCATTCATTTCTTCCAGATTGCCTAATTTGTTGGCATATAGTTGCTCATAATATGTTCTTATACTTGTTTGTATTTCTTTGGTGTTAGTTGTGATCTCTCCTCTTTCATTCATGATTTTATTTATTTGGGTCCTTTCTCTTCTTTTTGATAAGTCTGGCCAGGGGTTTATCAATCTTATTAATTCTTTCAAAGAACCAGCTCCTAGTTTCATTGATCTGTTTTACTGTTTTTTGGTTTCTATTTCATTGATTTCTGCTCTAATCTTTATTAATTCCTGTCTCCTGCTGGGTTTAGACTTTATTTACTCTTCTTTCTCCAGCTCCTTTAGGTGTAAGGTTAGGTTGTGTATTTCAGACCTTTCTTGTTTCTTGAGAAAGGTTTGTATTGCTATATATTTCCCTCTTAGGACCACCTTTGCTGCATCCAAAAGATTTCAAACAGTTGTGTTTTCATTTGTTTCCATGAATTTTTTTCCTAATTTCCTGGTTGACCCATTCATTCTTTAGTAGGATGCTCTTAGCCTCCATGTATTTGAGTTCTTTCCAAATTTCCTCTTGTAATGGAGTTCCAGTTTCAAAGCACTGTGGTCCGAAAATATGCAGGGAATGATCCCAGTCTTTTGCTACCAGTTGAGACCTGATCTGTGACCCATTGTGTGATCTATTCTGGAGAATGTTCCATGTGCACTCGAGAAGAACATGTATTCTGATGCTTTAGAATGGAATGCTCTGAATATATCTATGAAGTCCATCTGGTCCAGTGTGTCATTCAAAGCCTTTGTTTCCTTATTGATCTTCTGATTAGATATCTGTCCATTGCAGTGAGTGGGGTGTTAAAGCCCCCTACTATTATTGTATTATTATCGATGTGTTTCTTTGATTTTGTTATTAATTGGTTTATATAATTGGCTGCTCCCATGTTAGGGGCATAAATATTTACAATTATTAGATCTTCTTGTTGGATAGACCCTTTAATTATAATACACTGTCCTTCCTCATCTCTTATTACACTCTTTGGTTTAAAATCTAATTTGTCTGATGTAAGAATTGCCACCCCAGCCTTCTTTTGATGTCCGTTAGCATGATAAGTGATTTTGCACCCCCTCACTTTCAATCTGGAGGTGTCTTTGGGTCTAAAATGAGTATCTTGCAGAAGCATATCGATGGGTCTATCCAGTCTGATACCTATGTCTTTTGATTGAGGCATTCAGCCCATTTACACTCAGAGTAACTATTGAAAGATATGAATTTAGTGCTATTGTATTAGCTGTAAAATCACTGTTTCTGTATATTGTCTCTGTTCCTTTCCGGTCTGTGTTACTTTGGAGTTCTCTCTTCACTTAAAGGATCCCTTTTAATATTTCTTGTAGGGCTGGTTTAGTGATCACAGATCCTTTAGTTTCTGTTTGTCCTGGAAGCTTTTTATCTCTCCTTCTACTTTGAATGACATCCTAGCTGACTAAAGTATTCTTGGCTGCATATTTTTCTCATTTAGCACCCTGAATGTATCATGCCAGTCCTTTCTGGCCTGCCAGGTCTTTGTGGATAGGTCTGCTGCCAGTGTAATGTTTCTATCCTTGTAGGTTACAGACCTCTTGTCCCAAGCCTCTTTCAGGATTTTCTCTTTGTCTCTGAGATTTGCAAGTTTCACTAGTATATGTCAGGGTGTTGACCTATTTTTATTGATTTTGAGGGGGGTTCTCTGTGCCTCCTGGACTAAATACCTGTTTCCTTCCCCAGATTAGGGAAGTTCTCTGCTATAATTTGCTCCAATAAACTTCTGCCCCTCTTTCCCCCTTAAACTTCTTTCCTCTTCTTTTGGGATCCCAATTATTGTAATATTGTTTTGCTTTATGGTATCACTTAACTCTCAAATTTTCCCCTCGTGATCCAGTAGGTGTTTATCTCTCTTTTTCTCAGCTTCTTTATTCTCCATAATTTTGTCTTCTATATCACTAATTCTCTCTTCTGCCTCATTTATCCTAGCAGTTAAAGCCTGCATTTTTAATTGCATCTCATTAGTAGCCTTTTTGTTTTCAACATCATTAGATTTTTTTTTTACATCATTAGATTTTGATGTGATTAGATTAGATTTAGATTTAGATGTGATTAGATCCAGAAAGGGATTCTCTAGTGTCTTCTCTGCTTTTTTCAAGCTCAGCTAGTATCTTTATAATTGTTATTCTGAACTCAGGTTCCAACATCTTACTTATCTCCATACTGATTGGGTCCCTGGCAGTCATTACTGCCTCTTGTTCTCTTTTTTGAGGTGAGTTTTTCCATCTTGCCATTCTGTCCAGAGAAGAATAGATGAACAAGAGAACAAAATACTAAAATGGCAACAACAACCCCAGAAAAATATATACCTAAACAAATCAGAAGAAACCTGAAACTGAAAAAAAAGAATAATAAAAATTTTTAAAAGAGAGAGAGAATATAATCAGGTGAACAGAATAGAGCAATACACTGGATCCTGTGTGTATTTTGGTCTGTTTGTTAGAAAACTAGATCCGAAAATTGTAAAGAAAGAAAAACGTATATGTACAAAAATAAAATTAAATACAATGAAAGGATAGAGTATAACTGTAAAAATGAAAATTAAAAGAGAAAAAAGAAAGAAGGAATATAAACAGACAAGTGAACAGAACAGGGTAATACCCTATATCCTGAGTGTATTTTGGTTGGCTTGTTAGAAGAAACTACATCTCAAAATTGTTAAGAAAGAAAAACTTATATATATAAAGATAAAATTAAATACATTGAAAGGATTGAATGTAACTGTAAAGATGAAAATTTTAAAAAAAGGCTTTAACAAAACAAAAAAAAGGAAGAAAAGAGCAAATATATTCATACAGGTGAAGAGAACAGAGCCATACACTAGATTTTGTGTGTATTTTGATCTGTTTGTTAGAAGAAACTGCATCCCAAAATTGTAAAGAAAGAAAAACTTATATATACAAAGATAAAATTAAATACAATGAAAGTATAGAATGTAACTGTAAAAATAAAAATTAAAAATTTTTTAAGAAGAGTTGATAAAATAAGAAATTGGTTAAAAAAGGAAAGAGAAAAAAAATTAAAATTGAAAGACTAAAGAATCGTGAGGGGAAAAAAAACCATGAATTCAATATACTATTTCCCCCTAGCGCTGGAGTTTTGCAGTTCTCTGTGATTAGTAAACTTGGTCTTAGCCAGATGTTCTTGCTGATCTTCTGGGGGAGGGGCCTGTTACATTGATTCTCAAGTGTTTTTGCCCCAGGCAGAATTGCACCACCTTTGCCAGGGGACCAGGCTAAGTAATCTGCTCCAGTTTGCTCTATGTGGCTTTTGTTCACTGAAGGTTTTCTGCGCTGCTTTAGAGGATGAGAATGAAAATAGCAGCCTTCCAGTCTCCATCCCTGGAGCCAAAAGCTCGCGACCCCACTCCTCAGTGAGCCTTCAGAGAAAAGCAGCCAGTCACCCCTGTCTCCCTGTTCTTCAGCCACACTGCATGCTCACCCAGCCCGTGACCGACCATTTCTATCTCAGGCATGCCACCCCGTTTGGAGTCTCCAAAACCTGCAGACTCTTGCGGGGCACACACGCGCCGCTCCTCCTGGGGAAAGAAAGGGTCTCACCAGTTCTGCCACTTGTTGGGCCCCTGCTCAGAGAACAGTCACCCCATCGTGCTTCAGTTCTCAGTTTATGGCCGAAAGCCCACTCCTGGGCTCTCTGTTTGCAGCCAGCTTCCCCACTCTGATGCCTGGGAACTCTGCCGCACTCAGGCACCCCCGGTCTTCCTGTGACCCCAAAGATCCTAAGACCACACTATCCCACCCTAGGATTCCCACTTGGTCACCTGAGCGCCTTTCAGGCAGGGACATCCCTTACCCAAGCCAACTTTTAAAAGTTCTGATTTTGCACTCCGCTGCTATATCACTTTCCAGTAACTGGCTTACAGAGGCTCCCTCCCCACCCCCATGGTTTATCTTCCCATATATCACCTCGGATTCACTTTTTCACACCTTCTACCTTGCAGAAAGTGGCCACTCTTCTATTTGTAAAGTTGCAGCTATTCTTTTCTTAGATCACCAGTTGAGTTCGTAGGTGTTCAGAATGATTTGATAGCCATCTAGCTGAATTCCTGGGACCAGAAGAAACTAAGGTCTCCTACCCTTCACCATCTTGGACTCAGACCAGTGTCTATCTTTAGATCTTCCCATCTCTCAATATGAAATTCTGCCCCTCTTACTAATTAATATATACTGAGCCCACCAAAACCCATTTTTTACCCCAAAAGTATTTCCCAAGCCTACAGCATCATTATTGGGAAAATACCTGGGACTAAGAAGGAAAAAGCAGCAGAGGAAATAAAGGCGGCTGAGAATAACCAAAGAGACCTGGAGTGACAGGGTGTATGGTTGGTTCACTTTCTCTTCCTGTTTCAATAACTGATGCATTATCATTTGCAACCCCTGTTGGTAAAATTTTTCTGTAGGATGAATTGTATAATTAATATGAGATTAAAAAGGAATGAAATTAGATGGATGAACAATATTTGAAACCATACTCTTATGGAAGAAAGGACTTATAAAGACAGAGATTTGAAAGAGTCCTTTTATTTAAAAAAAAATGAATTAGTATGAAAATGAAAATTAATTATCTTAGGTAAAGTCAGATATTACAGTTAATCTGAAGATTTCTGTTTCCAAATGAGTATCAGTGTATCCCTTTATTTATTCAGCAATCTCTTTTTGGTGACACATAAAAAAAAAAAAAAAAAGACCTTATAACAAAATACTATGTAAAGTAATACAGAGCAATCTAAGGTAATTTTTCTTGTTACATGGACTTAGCTTTACCTATATTTTGTGGAGTGTTCTGTTACCATAGCACATGTATGTATATGTTCACCTGTACATCCAGACCATAAACAGATCACAGAAATTAGAACTTCAAACAGCAGAAACCAAATTATTTTTCATATCATGCAAGTTTCCCAGAATTAACAAAGCTACCTTATTAGAGTCATAGAGTAAACTAGTGCCTTTCATTACACTGCTAAAAATGCCCATAGACTAGGTCATGCCCTGCATGTTACAACAACTCCAGAGAATGAAAGCCTGGCAGGAGAACTAAATACACAGTTACATTTGAGCGGCAATAGCAGACAAGCTGTCACTTGGAGTTTAGTATAGACCATAAACATTCACCTTTGTTTTTTCTACTCTCCCTCTCCTGCTTTCCTTTTTTTTTCCCCCCAGCTTTACTGGGGCATAATTAACAAAATTATAAGATATTTAAAGTGTACAATATGATGGTTTGATATATATTGTGAAAGGAGACCCCTCCTTCAAGTTAATTATCACGTCCATCTCCTCACATACTTACTTTTTTTGTGTATATGTGAGAAAATTTAGCTTCTACTGTCTTAGCAAATTTCAGTTATACAATAGTTTTATCAACTCTGGTCATCATGGTATACATTAGATCCTCAGACCTTTTATTAGTCTCATTACTTAAAGTTTGTAGCCTTTTATTCACTTCTTTCTCTTTCCCCAGCTCTCCATCCCCTGGCAACCACTTTTCTGTTCTCTGTTTCAGAGTTCAATTTACTTTTTATCTATTTATATTTATTTAGACTCCACATGTAAGTGATACCATGTAATATTTGTCTTTGTCTCATGTATTTCACTTAGCATAATGCCCTCCATGTTCATCCACGTTGTTGCAAATGGTGGGATTTCCTTTTTTAAGGGTGTATAATACTCCATTGTGTGTACACGCACACACACACCCCCCACATTGTATTTATCCATTGTATTTATCCATTCATCTGTTGATGGACACTTAGGTTGTTTTTACACCTTGGCCATCATAATTAATTCTGCAAAGAACATGGGAGTACAGGTATCTCTTCAAGATAATGCTTTCATTTTCTTTGGCTATATACCCAGAATTGGAAGTCCTGAATCATATGGTAGTTGTACTTTTAAATTTTTGAGGAACCTCCATACTGTTTTCCATAATGCTTGTACCAGTTGACATTCCCACCAGCAATGCACAAGGGTTCCCTTTTCTCCACATCTCTACCTGCATTTGCTATTTCTTATCTTTTTGATAATAGCTGTTCTAACAGGTGTGACATGATGTCTCATTGTGATTTGCTTTGCATTTCCCTGATTAGTGATGTTGAGGACCTTTTAATTTACCTGTTGGCTATTTCTATGTATTCTTTGGAAAAATGTCTATTCAGGTCCTTTGCCCATTTTTTAAAATTGGGTTATTTGGGGTTTTGTTTGTTTGTTTGTTTGTTTGTTTTGCTATTGAGTTATGTGAGTACCATGTATATTTTGGATATTAACCCCTTTTTGGAAATATGGTTTGCACATATTTTCCCCTATTCCATAGGTTGCTGTTTCATTGTCCGATGGTTTTCTTTGCTATGCAGTAGTTTTCTAGTTTGATGTAGTCCCAGTTGTTATTTTTACTTTTGTTTGCTTTGCCTTTGTTATCAAATCCAAAATATCATCACCAAGAAAGACCAGTGTCAAGGAGCTTACTCCCTATGTATTCTTCTAGGGATTTTATATATAGTTTCACATCTTATGTTCAAGTGTTTAATCCATTTCGAGTTGATTTTTGTGTATGGTGTAAGATAAGGGTTGGGTTTCATCCTTTTGCATAAGAATACCCAGTTTTCCCAACACCATTTATTGAAGACACTATTTTCCCCAATGTTTCCCATTTCTGGTTCCTTTATTGAAAATTAATTGACCACATATGCACAGGTATATTTCTGGGCTATTATGTTCTATTGATCTATGTGTCTGTTTTTATACCAATACCATGCTGTTTTGATTACTATAGCTCTGTAATATAATTTGAAATCAGGAAGTGTGATACAGGAGAGGGAGAAGCAGGCTCCCCGCTGAGCAGGGAAACCAATGTGGGGCTGGATCCCAGGACCCTGGGACCATGACCTAAGCCAAAGGCAGACGCTTAACCAACTGAGCCACCCAGGCACCCCTTTGTTCTTCTTTCTTAAGATTACTTTGGCTATTCAGGGTCTTTTGTGGTTCCATACAAATCATATAAGATTATTTGTTCTATTCTGTGAAAAAATGCCCTTGGAATTTTGATTGGGATTGCACTGTATCTGTAGATCACATTGGGTAGTATGGACACTTCAAGAATATTAATTCTTTCAGTCCACAACATGGAATATGTTTCCATTTACTTGTGTCTTCTTCAATTTCTTTCATCACTGTCATAGTTTTCAGTGTACAGATGTTTTTTATCTCCTTGGATAAATTTATTCCTAAGTATTTTATTCTTTTTGAAGCCATTATAAATGAGATTGTTTTCTTAATTTCTCTTTCTGGTAGTTCAGAACTGGGTCACCAGGCGTGTACTAGGTCCTTCCAGGGAGATACTGGCAACTTGGTTTTATTGTTTGGGCAAGCCAGAAAGAGAAGGCAGGGAAATGTCTGCCGGCTTCCCCAGGGATTGCAGCCTACCCTAAATTCATGCTATAATTAGATGCCAGACCCTCAGGCAGCAGCTTGTAAAGTATACATTAAGACCCCTTTCAGAAAAAGACTAGAAGATGTGCATTTTTGTCTGTTCCCTCTGTGCTAAGCCCTGGGGGGAGAGCTGCAGTGAGTGCTCATCCACCCGTGAAGCACTGTGTCTTTGTTTGCTATAATCTTATGGGTCTCATGTATGCCAACCCTGTTGGCTTTCAGAGCTAGATGTTTTGGGGACCCAGTCTTCAGGTGGGGCCCTAGAATGTGGTCCAAACCCTTCACTCCTCAGGGAGAAGTTGAGAGTTGGGGGGGTTTCTCCAGATTGCATGGTGCTGTGCCAGGAGTAGAGAGTTTTTAGCAAGAGTGCCTGTCAGCTTTCCTACCCATTTCAATATATTTTCTTATTTGCCCAGTGTATAGGAGTCTATCATAGAGGAATGCTCCACATGTATACATTTGGTGTATCTGCAGGAAGAGAGAAGTTCAGGAACCTCCTATGTTGCCATGTTGGTTGACTTCCCTACTGCTTTCCTTTTTACAGTATAAAATCAAAATTCTCTTAGTGATATGAGGCAATGCAAGGGATAAGCGAAGACCAGACCAGAAATGGATGTTTCTTTGCCAGGTCTTGTTGCCTACATTAAGAAACTAACAGGTGCCAAGTGGAAGCTAGTACAAGAGCAGAATGTAATTTATAATCTAGATTTATCTTTTTGCATTTTTTAATGAGTAATTTAGAAGCTTTGTTTAAGAACTGGTGATCTTAAGCAAAACTCTAAGAAATATTGTTTCTTTCATCTGGAGACCATTAGGCTTTGCTTAGGATTGTTCAATTTCTTCCCTTATTTCTCTGAAGAGACCCTTGGACTTCATTTGCGGACCTTATTACAACATTCATTTACATTAGCATATTAAGCATTGAAGATTCGCCTGCTCTCAGTTTTATTCCCTGTGTAACACGTTGTCTTTAAAGTACTATGCTTTGCTTCCCCCCTGCCTGTCACCTGTAGAGCTGCTGTTGCCTCCCTTGTTTTAAAGGATACATTCTCTCCACCTCTGAAATGGGGATAAATTTATCTTACTGGTTGAGGAATACAAGGATATTTAGAACATTTTCTTATATAGCTGCAACTTCGTCCAACTTTCAATTGAATCTTCTGTAGCCACTCAACTGAGATCCAGAAAGTCATTTTTTTTTTTTTTAAGATTTTATTTATTTATTTGACAGAGAGAAACAGCGACAGAAGGAACAGAAGCAGGGGGAGTGGGAGAGGGAGAAGCAGGCTCCCCGCCGACCAGAGAGCCCAATGCAGGACTCGATCCCAGGACCCTGGGATCATGACCTGAGCCAAAGGCAGACACTTAGTGACTGAACCACCCAGGTGCCCCCAGAAAGTCATTTCTGATCACCTCCAGCCCAGATTAGATACCCATACTCTGTATCCCATAATACCTTGTACATTTTTCTTTCATATCTGGATTTTTGGTTTTTTAAACCTTTGTTAAGACAGAATCAGTAAAAGTAGCTGTAACTGGTTTTGAGAAACTAATGAGTTAGGATCCACCCAGGCCAGTTTATTTTGGTAACTTCAAGCTAAAATGGGTTCCTCAGCTTAACACTTGGTGATGATGGGAAAAGTTACTGAAAATAACATATACAGTGTAATAAAGCTCCAGCAGATTTTACTGACATATCTGTCTTGTAATAGTTTCTGATAGTTTCTCATTCCTGCAGTACAGCTGTGGGAAATATTCTGGTTCACTTTCTCATCTCAACCACATGTCTTGGTGCTATTATCTCATACTGTGTCCACAAGTCCTTTTCTTATTTCAGGGCTGTTATTGCAAAGTCCTAGAATGTGTGCTTCCTCAATGTAGCCTTTAAGAATAGAGCCCTTAAAAATTAGTTTCAAAAAAAGGCTTTGTTTCTCCAGTTTGTACATCAAAATGCTGGTCATGCCTGTATGGTTCTATACAGCTCTGTCTCTTCTGATTGAAACCTTGTGTCTGTATCTGTGCTCTCTTTGGTGGCCACATCCTGCCTTCAGACCAGCATTCAGCTGGCAAAAAGAAAGATGTTTACGTGCCTTTTGACAAAGAATTCCTTCTTTCATGGGCTCTAAACTGAAGTCATATCCCCCTGGTTTATAAAATATGATACTCTCAGTATGTAACTTTCAGTACTATACTATTAAATATGTCCCCAGAATCAGTATAACCAAATCAGCCATTACGAACGTCATGACTTCTGTTGCATGGGCCACTCAACGCCCTGCATCATAGTCATCTGCAACTGCTGAATTGTAAGCTTCCCTAAGAGAGGATTTATATCATATCTTTGTATCCCCAGAGCTTAAGCACTTAAGAGAAACTTTATAACTTTTTTAAATAAAAGAATAAATGACCAAATGAAAAATTAAGTGCCTCATGGGTCCAGATGCTGTGAACTTCATACTGACTCTCATCTCACTTTCTTCAGAAAACAGCAACTATTTATACATATACATATTTTAAAAAAATAATAAACCAGCAACTCATTATGTGCTGTCTGGTGATTTTATATACTTTATGATGTGTTAACATACTAACCTATCTTAACAGAATAATAGAAGAAGTTTAGTGGGAAAATATTTCATCATGCAGAAGCATGCTGGAAAAACTAGTAAGAGCAACTAAAATATAAGCACATAGTATCTCTCTGCCACTGTTCTTACTTAAGATTTTGTAAGCATTATTTTATCTGTGTCTTCTAACAACCCTTTCAAATAGGTACTACCTCATATCCTTGATTCTAAGATGCCATCAGTTGTAAGAGACATATCAAATTAGGAATAGTTTTTTTTTTAATTTTTATTGTTATGTTAATCACCATACATTACATCATTAGTTTTTGATGTAGTGTCCCATGATTCATTGTTTGTGTATAACACCCAGCGCTCCATGCAGAACGTGCCCTCTTTAATACCCATCACCAGGCTAACCCATCCACCTACCCCCCTCCCCTCTAGAACCCTCAGTTTGTTTTTCAGAGTCCATCATCTCTCATGGTTCGTCTCCCCCTCCGATTTCCCCCCTTTTACAGTGATTGTGTGTGTTGGAGGCATAGAGACTTCCCCTTCGATATGCATATCTATTTTATGACAGATACTAATTTTAAATGTTAAACATTCAGAACAGCCCATCTTTGTAATGCCATTAAATTCATGGCATTTAGAAATTGATGTCCAGGCCACAAGATACAGAATGCTGGCATGGTCCTGCATGCAGGTAGCTCTGCATGTTGCGTGCTGACTTCTGAGACACAGGTGTGTTGAATGTTATGGGGTGACCTGTAGAAACTGTCTGAACATTATTAAACAAAATCATGAAACTTTTCATTAAACATGGTAACCTGGGGTGCCTGGGTGGCTCAGTTGGTGGGCAACTGCCTTCTGCTCAGGTCATGATCCCGGGGTCCTGGGATTGAGTCCCACCTCGGGCTCCCCCTGCTCTGCGGGGAGCCTGCTTCTCCCTCTCCCTCTGCTGTTCTTCCTGCTTGTGCTCTCTCTCTGTCAAATAAATAAATAAAATCTTTTTTTTTTTTTTAAGATTTTATTTATTTGATGGAGAGAGACACAGCGAGAGAGGGAACACAAGCAGGGGAAGTGGGAGAGGGAGAAGCAGGCTTCCCGCCAAGCAGAGAGCCCGATGTGGGGCTCGATCCCAGGACCCTGGGACCATGACCTGAGCCGAAGACAGATGCTTAACGACTGAGCCACCCAGGCGCCCCATAAACAAAATCTTAAAAAAAAAAAACAAAAAACATGGTAACCTGAACACACTCATTTATATCAGTTCCCTTCTAAAACTATACTAAAATGAAAGTAAAAAATAAGAAAGGCATAAACCAATAATGACAAAGAGAATGAGGAAGAAGATGATTGCAGATGAGAATATAAATTAAATTTTTGAAGCTGGACAATAAATGAGCAGATTAGAGAATGCTGAAACCTACAGGCAAGAGAAACCAGTAAGAAGCAGCTGATTGCTGCAACAGAAGTCAAGAAAGACTCAAGAAATCATAGACAGGAGACAATCCCCAACAGAAAAGTGGAGCTTTATTTTTTTAGAAAAGTTCCAACTACAGAGGTTCTGGACACGAAGGCAACCAGTTCCATATGAGGGTGAGGGGAAAGGTAATGTGTCAAATCAAAAACACAGTTTTTTTTTTTAAGATTTTATTTATTTATTTGACAGAGAGAGACACACCAAGAGAGAGAACACAAGCAGGGGGAGTAGGAGAGGGAGAAGCAGGCTTCCCGCTGAGCAGGGAGCCCAATGTGGGGCTCGATCCCAGGACCCCGGGATCATGACCCGAGCTGAAGGCAGATGCTTAACTGAGCCACCCAGGCGCCCCAAAAACAAAGTATTAAATGACAAGTGATATACTTCATGCTAAGACTTCCAAGTCCCTTCCCTTGCTCTGCCCCTGTCATGCTGTCAGACAGGCAGATGATTGGAAGACTGTTCTCTGGAGTCTAAAAGAGCAGCTCTGCAGATACTTACATCTGGGAGAATTACAAAGTACAGACCACCAACTGACAAGCCTCATCATACACACAGTTTCCAATTAGAATTTCAGTGCCTCATTCCTAAATATGAATGGAAAACTAGGGATCACCATATTTGAAGAAAGCTTCCAATATGAAAGACACTCTAAAACAAACACGGGAAATAGAGGGATGATAAAAAGTACAAGCATGAAACAAGCACCACGGGCTCTACAAAAGAATATTCAGTTGTTCTTTAATTCAAATTTTTAAATGTTCAGGTAAGATTTTTTTTAATGCAGTAGAAGAATTGGAAGAAAAAATTGAGTAAGTCTCCCAGAAAATTAAACAAAAAGACAGAGATGAGAATTGGAGAAATGGATACAGATGACTAATAGTAGTCTCGGAGCAAACAGAAAATCAGAGAAGAAAAAACTGTCAGAATTTCTTTCTAAGAATTGAAGAACATATGTTTCTATATTGAAAGACTCTACCAAGTGTCCAGCCCCAACCCATCATATACAAAAGACCAAGAATTTGCATTGCCCTGGCTTTCCTCTATAGCAGCAGCAGAAGCCATAAGACAGGAGAGCTACCCTCCAAATTCTGAGGGGAAATGATTTCCAACCTAGAGTTCTATATCTAGCCGAACTATGAAGTCAAATGTGAAGATGAAATAAATACATTTCAGACATGCAAGATCTAAAACAAATTTATTTCCATGTACCCCTTTTTGGGAAGCTACTGGTGGATGTGTTCCACCAAAAACAAGGAAAAGACATGGGATCCAGGAAATAAGTAAGCAGTTAAACATAGAAGAGTGGTGAAGGGAATTCTCAGGATAATGTTGAAGAGAAGTTCCAGGGGAAAAAAAAAAAGTTTTTAAGCTTCTTTATATAAGCTGGCAAGGAAAAGGCATTCTTACCAGGTTGGCACTATCTGGCTGACTTTGCTTTCTAATTGAGAATAAGTAATTAAAAAGACTAGTACATGAAGATTACATTAGCTACACTTAGAAACTATAAAAGCAAAATATTGTTTCAAGAAATGATCATATGTTCTTTCCACCTCCTCATTCCAATCCAGGACTATATTTCTCCATGAAAGCTTTATTTTAGAATTCAATGTTAGTTTTTTCTATCATTTTTGAAACTAAAGATGAGTATTTTCCAAAAGATTTTAGTAGCAGAACATTTTTCCCCTCCTTCAAATAAAATGTTGTGTGGAAAGACTATTATATAAAAAAGATAGGAAAGAATCTGTTTTGATTGGGGCCTGTCCCACCTATATACCTTTCCCTACTCCTCCTGCTGTTATTTCTGGGGCACATTGGAGATTCTGTAGAGCAGTTTAAAAACTATTACTCTAGCTAAAACTACTGAACACATGACTTATTTCACTATTATTTCTCAGAATTATAACCTGAGCACCTGTGAGTTTTATGAACTCAAGAAGCAGAACATTGATGTAGCATTGCTTACATAGTGAGGTTGTGTGTCTGGGTAAATGTGAAATGCCACTAAAATTCCATCTTGACAAGTGTGCACCTATCAGTCTTGTTTTCTTTGCCTCAGTTTCAAATAAAAGTTGGAACCTCCAATTTTTACATTCCTGGCATTTTTCAATTTGAAATTAGTGATTCATATTTCGTTTCCCTTGTAAGCATGAGAAGGCAAACATAGAGCATCCAAATAACACTGTATTTGGGGTGGGAAGTCCTGCATCTCAAGTGTTCCTTGTAATACATCCTTTGTCCCTCTTAATGCTATCCTTTCTTTTTCCCATGTCACTCCTGTAAAAGCAACTGTTGACAGATTTATAGTTTTAAATAGCTTTCCAGATACAATCTCCTCTGGTAAATAAAACTAAAAGATGAAATTAAAGAATAAAAACATAACTTAGTGCTATGAGAATTTGAGTTTTTGTATAGTGTGGTCATTATGGGATGCCCATGACATCGGGTTTGAATCTGCCTGCATACCATGAAAATATAAAACAAGCATAGCAATAGCTTTTCTGTCTAAAAATGATTTATAATTGGCAAGTATTAAAAATACCAACTTCATTGCCTGCATACTTTCTGTGAGGAAGGGTAGTCCCTAACCAAACATTTTTTTTTTAAGATTTTATTTATTTATTTGACAGAGACATAGCAAGAGAGGGAACACAAGCAGGAGGAGTGGGAGAGGGAGAAGCAGGCTTCCTGCCGAGCAGGGAGCCTGATGTGGGGCTCAATCCCAGGACCCTGGGATCATGACCTGAGCCGAAGGCAGACACTTAACGACTGAGCCACCCAGGGGCCCCCCCTAACCAAACATTTTGAGAACTGGTTAATTTTTAATATTTATTTGTAAATATGGAAATATAATGAAGATATAACTGTAAATCTTTTTTGCTGTGTGCATCAAAGAATTTAAGTTCATCTTGCTTTCCCATTCATCTATTCCTTTTAGATTTTTCAACTAAATAATGCAGAAAACATAGCTTATGAAATTAAAAGAGGAACATAACATTTAAAAAAAACTCCACCTGTAATTTTGAAGAATTAAAACCTTGAGCAAGTGCATATCTTGGCAGACAAATTATTTTAACCTGAAACTTGATCAGGTTACAATTAGAAGTACAAGTACAATTAGAAAACCCTGAATCACAAAGATATTATTATCTTTTTGTGCTCAACCTAAAAAGCAGATGCACAGGTTACTATTTCAACGCAGAGGGTGGGTTTTTATCTTGAAGACTATGAAAATAAGTTACATGTGAAAATCAGCAGAGCAGTCCATCATTTTTATCCCTTGGTCCTTCTCTAAGGACTTTTTTGTGACACCTGTGAAAAAGCAGAGTTATGTCTACATCAGTAATAGGATATACCCAAATTTAGCACAGTTGACGATATCGTTATAGTCTACTGCAGCACAATGCTGGAGAGTGACTGTAGCACTCTAGAAAAAAAAAAAAAACAACATTTAGGGGCTATTTCAAGGTCAAAGCATTACTTAGATATACCTTTAAGAAAAATTATACCTTCCCAACTTGGCAAGAAAATAGTTGGGATGGCTTGAAGATAGGTGTCTTCAGCTCTTTTTTACCATCTCCTGGCTTTCCACCTGTAGAAACAGTTTAAGATATCCATCTTTTGTGTTTTTTTTAATTTAAAAAATTAAGTGAGGATCCTTTTGTTATCAAAAGTTGATGACACTGATGAACTCCTGCCGGTGGAACCCAGCAATACATGGCTCCCAGGAGGCAAGGCCACAGTGACTGAGCACTGCCTAGCTATTTCACCCCTGCATTGATTTGCAGATAGTCCTCTCACATTAGACCCTCACTTATCAGTTTAAGTTATTTTCTGGAAAATGCTCCAGAAGAGCTGGAACTTCAGGAATTAGAGAAAAGTTACAACTAGAAGGGGAGCATACCCACCTGTAGAAGTTTATAAGGATACATAAACTATAAGCCTCCTAGGCCACTCACAGTGACTTCTACTTGAATTAGGTTATAAATCATTTTTGTTGGGGAAAATATGGTAGATAAATGCATCGCCACCAGTTTTTTTATTGGCTATATGTTAAATACTAAGGTAATATATTAATAATATTAGGAATGTTTGCCACAATTTTGTTGAGTACTTACTGTGTGCTAGACAGTAAGTACTTTATATAAGTTATCTAATTTAATAGAACAACCCTCTAAGGTACAAAATTAGTATATTCATTTTACAGAAGAGAAGACTATAGCTTAAAGTAACTTTTTCAAGGTCTCACAACTTACATCTAGTGAAATCAATATTTAAACCCAATGTGACTCCAAAGCCTATGTCCTTAAATTCTAATTTCCTTGGATATCCATTGTTCCTTTAGAATGGTTTTGAATGTTTAGTAAATGGGAGTGGGATGGGGGAGGGGATGGTTGGGAGAAGACAAAGGTACTGACAATGGAAGATTTCCTTCAAAAACTTGAGGAAAATGATCTTTAACTTAGCATTATATACCAAACCAAACTTTAGAAACGTGAGGATTGAATAAAGGCATTTTATAATAGTCTAGAAGGGACTCAACATGTACTTGTTTTTTACAAAGTTACTTAAGGTTGTATGCCAGCTAAACAAAGGAATAACTCAAGAAATGGGAAGACATGGAAAGAGTAATAATGGAAAGTCTTAGGATGAACACTGTGCTGCAAGGCTAGAGAGCAGGCAGTCCATGTGGAACGGGAGGAAAAATTCAGCTTGCCTCTAGAAGCTTCCAAATGAAATCTAACCCTCACTGAAGAAAAAGATCACAAAAGTTTCAACATAAATGGTAAAGAGAATTATGAGAGCCATGTAGGAAGTCCAGAAAGGGAAATAAATGCAATGAAATTCTAAAGGAAATAGAGAACACATCCAGTGGGGGAACATCAGAAAAGCCTTCATGGAAGAAGTAACATTTTGATGAGCCTTTAAAAGATAAGCATAGTTTTATGAGGATATAGGAGAGAATGCACTTTACGCAGAGGCAGAAACAAAGAAGTATATGTGATTCAATAGAGCCTAGGCATCCTGAGAAATGGGCTGTCCAGTGTTTGGAGATAAGGCTCTAAAGGTTGGTAAGGAATATTTTGTAGGGAGCCTAGAATATGCACATTCTGGAAGCTTATCATTTACCAGGTAAGCAGTAAAGAACTTCTGAAGATTTTTGAAGTAATAATCAGAGCTATGATTTTGGAAAATTAGTCTAGAAACAAGATGGCTAGTCAGGAAGCTACTAGAAGGTAAGAGTGGCATAAAGTAGAAAGAAGACAGTGTAAATGGAAAAAAAAAAGACAAGAGTCAATTCAACAATTATAAAAGTTAGTAATTGATGAATAACAAGAAGTAAAAGTCAAGCATCAAAACTGACTCTTAATATTTTCAGCCTGAAGACTGGGCAAATGGTATTTCTGTATCAGCAAGTATAAGAATATAGTAGTTAAGGGGCGCCTGGGTGGCTCATTCGGTTAAGCCTTGGGCTCTTTATTTCGGCTCAGGTCATGATGTCAGGGTCATGAAATTGAGCTCCACGTTGGGCTCCACTGAGCGTGGAGCCTGCTTAAGATTCTCTCTCTCCCTCTCTCTCTAAAATAAATAAATAAATAAATAAATAAATAAATAAATAATAAAATCTTTAAAAATATATACACACACATATATGGTAGTTAAGTTTTTATTTGTTGCAAGTAAAAGATACCAGTGAGAATTGACTTGAGCCAAAACAAAGAATATTTTCAAAATAAACTATATCTCAGGATTTAAGGAATAGGACTTTGGACTGTCAGGGACTAGAAGGACTCCACAATCCTCAACAACAGAAATTGTAACTGCTCTGCAGCTGTGAATGAATCATCTACCCTCAACTTTTCTTTGTTTCTCTCAGGTCCAAAGTCCCTGGAGAAAGAATCTGTTTGGCTCATTTGGAGTCATGTGTCTGCCTCTTAACTAATAATTCTGATAGGGGAATAAGGTCATACCTTTGAAGACTAATTTCAGAGGTATTTCCCAGAGAAAAGGAAGATGTTGTGAGATAGGCCATAGATAATTGATCAGTGTATATATTCTATTCTTGAATGCACTGATTAGGCACACTTACCTTCCCATACTTCCATGTGTGAAACATAATATCTTGTTGTTCTGTAAACAACTGTAAATGTACTCTGCCCTCCCCAGCTAAAGATAGCATTCAGAAGTGATACTGTGTGACCATTATTCTCTAAGTCTATAACCTCCTAGTCATTCCTGTTCTTTATATGGCTCCATCATGATTCCATCTTGCCTGTCACCTTGCAAGGTGCTATAACTTAGATGTTTTGGCTTTTGACTTGGAGGCCCAGGTACAACTCTCTTTGGTCATCCCGAATCTGGGCTCATCTGACACCAGTCGCCTCCACCATGCCACCCAGGTTTGACCCCAATAAGATCAAAGTCATATACCTGAGGTGCACCAGTGGGGAAGCTGGTGCCGCATCTGCCCTACCCCAAAATTGGCCCCCTGGGTCTGTCTCCAGAAAAGATTGGTAATGACATCTCCAAGGCAACCAATGATTGGAAGGATAATACTGAAATTGACCATTCAGAACAGACAGGCCCAGATTAAAGTGGTACCTTCTGCCTCTGCCCTGATTACCAAAACCCTCAAGGAACCACCAAGGACAGAACGAAGCAGGAAAACATTAAGCACAGTGGAAATATCATTTTTGATGAGATTGTCAACATTGCCTGATAGATGCAACACCAATCTTTAGCCAGAGAATTCTCTGGAACCACTAAAGAGATCTATGGGCTGCAATATTGATGACCACCACCCTCATGACATCATAGATGACATCAAGAGTGGTGCAGTAGAATGCCCAGCTAGTTAAGAACTACAAAGGAAAATATTTCAATAGAGGATCATTTGATGACAACAACAACAAAAATGCTATAACTTAGGGATTAAATTGTAAATTTAACTATCACTAGTATCCTCTATATACAATAGTTAGAAAAAGGAAGAGGATAGAAGAAAAACTAATGACAAAGTATCATTTAAAAAGAGGAAAATAAAAATGAATGGAGTAAGATTTTTTTTAGATACTATAGCTAATAGCTATAAGCAAGGACAAAGTGATAAAGTCTACACTCATAATTTCTGCACCTGGCAATGGGGCCATAGTATTTATGACTTACTTTCTCCACTGACACTTCATGTTCCTCTTTGCCTTTGATTAGTATTTCATCAAGTCAAAGTAGAGGTTTTTTTGTTTTGTTTTGTTTTGGGTTTTTTTGTTGTTAAAAAAAAGAAAAGAAGAGAGTAGGAAGGGAAAAATGAAGGGGAGGGAATCGAAGGGGGAGACAAACCATGAGAGACTATGGACTCTGAGAAACAAACTGAGGGTTCTAGAGGGGAGGGGCAGTGGGGGGATGGGTTAGCCTGGTGATGGGTATTAAAGAGGGCATGTATTCCCTCTCCCAACATGGCGGCCTCAGCAAAAAAGAAGAATAAGAAGGGGAAAACTATCTCCCTAACAGACTTCCTGGCTGAGGATGGAGGGACTAGGGGAGGAAGCACCTATGTCCCCAAACCAGTCAGCTGGGCTGATGAAACAGATAACCTGGAAGGAGATGTTTCAACCACTTGGCACAGTAATGATGACGACGTGTATAGGGCACCTCCAACTGACCATTCCATCCTGCCCACTGCTCCACGGGCTGCTCGGGAACCCAATATCGACCGGAGCCATCTTCCGAAATCACCACCCTATACTGCTTTTCTAGGGAACCTGCCCTATGATGTAACAGAAGAATCCATTAAGGAATTCTTTAGAGGATTAAATATCAGTGCAGTGCGTTTACCACGTGAACCCAGCAATCCAGAGAGGTTGAAAGGTTTTGGTTATGCTGAGTTTGAGGACCTGGATTCTTTGCTCAGTGCCCTGAGCCTCAACGAAGAGTCTCTAGGTAACAGGAGAATTCAAGTGGACGTTGCTGATCAAACACAGGATACAGACAGGGATGATCGTTCTTTTGGCCAAGATAGAAATTGGGATTCTGACAAAACAGATACAGACTGGAGGGCCCATCCTGCCACAGATAGCTTTGATGACTACCTGCCAAGGAGAGGTGATGATAGCTTTGGAGACAAGTATCGAGATCATTATGATTCAGACTGATACCATGATGGGTATCCAGACGGGTATTGTGATAGCCCACGCTGAGATATGGATCGATATGGGGGCCGGGATCGCTATGATGACCGAGGCAGCAGGGAGTATGACAGAGGCTACGATTCCAGGATAGGCAGTGGCAGAAGAACATTTGGTAGTGGATACTGTAGGGATGATGACTACAGAGGAGGTGGGGACCGCTATGAAGACAGATAGGACAGATGAGGCGATCGGTCATGGAGCTCCAGAGATGATTACTCTCGGGATGACTATAGGCGTGATGATAGAGGTCCCCCCCCAAAAGAACCAACTGAATCTAAAGCCTTGGAATACTCCTAAGGAAGATGATTCCTCTGCTAGCACCTCCCAGTCCAGTCGAGCAGCCTCTATCTTTGGAGGGGTAAAGCCTGTTGACACAGCTGCTAGAGAGTGAGAAGTAGAAGAGCGGCTGCAGAAGGAGCAGGAGAAGCTGCAGCGCCAGCTGGATGAGCCAAAACTAGAACGACGGCCCCGGGAGAGACACCTAAGCTGGCGAAGTGAAGAGACTCAGAAACAGGGAATGGTCCAGGACAGGAAGTGAGTCATCACAGACTAGGACCTCTGCCACATCTGGCAGAAATGCACAAAGGAGAGAGAGTGAGAAGTCTCTAGAAAACGAAGCACCCAATAAAGAGGAAGACTGTCACTCTCCAACTTCTAAGCCTCCCAAATCTGAACAGCCTCTGAAGTTAACGCCAGCCCCTCCACCAAAGGAGAATGCTTGGGTGAAGTGAAGTTCTAACCCTCCTGCTCCATCTCAGAGCTCAGACACAGAGCAGCAGTCCCCTACAAGTGGTGGGGGGAAAGTAGTTCCAGCTCAGCCACCTGAGGAAGGACCAGCAAGGAGAGATGAAAACAAAGTAGATGGGGTGAGTGTCCCAAAAGGCCGAAGTGGGAACTCCGGCCGTGGTCCAGGAGATGGAGGGAACAAAGACCACTGGAAGGAGTCCGATAGGAAAGATGGCAAAAAGGATCAAGACTCCCGATCTGCACCTGAGCCAAAGAAACCTGAAGAAAATCCAGCTTCCAAGTTCAGTTCTGCAAGCAAATATACTACTCTCTCTATTGATGGCGAAGATGAGAACGAAGGAGATTACACCGAATAGACCTCTGCATCCTATGCTTTCTCCTAGTCTCTCCACCTTGGAACATTTGAGAACAAATCAAACCTCTATCCAGACAAGATAATAAAACTCACCATCTCCTGGAAAAAAAAAAGGGAGGGGGGCACGTATTGCATGGAGCACTGGGTGTTATATGCAAACAATGAATCCTGGAGCACTACATCAAAAACTAGTGATGTAATGTATGGTGATTAACATAACATAATAAAATAAAATTAAAAAAAGAAAACAGAAAAAGGGAAAGGTGAGAGAAATGGAGAAATCAGGCATAACTTCTAGGTTTCTGCCTTTTCTGCTGGCTAGGAAACTATGATTCAAATTTCTAGACTTCAGTTGTAAAATAAGAAAAGAGACGAAAAACACAATAAAAATGAGAAATAATTGAATTATTATTATCATTATAACACATAATTTCAAGAACTACTGTATTTGACTACTTAAAACTGATCCTGGTTTTTGTTTGAAAACCAGTCTGGTTATCAGTAAAGCTAGAGAGATATTTAGTAATATTGATAAAGCAGAGTCTATTGGCATGAGCCAAACCTACATTCCTCAAGAATCTGAGCTCTGGGTGGAATTGTTTGTTTAATGTTGTGATAATCATCAATTAGTCCTAACCAGTGGTCATGGTAGTACAAGATGTTCTGCCTCGACCACAATGCTCTAAAACTGGAACTCAATCACAAGAAAAAATTTGGCAGAAATTCAAACACTTGGAAGCTAAAGACCACTCTGCTCAAGAATGTTTGGGTCAACCAAGAAATCAAAGAAGAACTTAAACAATTCATGGAAATCAATGAGAACGAAAACACATCGGTCCAAAACCTATGGGATACTGCAAAGGCGGTCCTAAGGGGGAAATACATAGCCATCCAAGCCTCACTCAAAAAAATAGAAAAATCCCGAATTCACCAACTAACTCTACACCTTAAAGAACTAGAGAAAAAGCAACAAACAACGCCTAAGCCACGCATTAGAAGAGAAATAATTAAAATTAGAGCAGAAATCAATGAATTAGAAACCAGAAACACAGTAGATCAGATCAACGAAACTAGAAGTTGGTTCTTTGAAAGAATTAATAAGATTGATAAACCACTGGCCAGACTTATCCAAAAGAAAAGAGAAAGGACCCAAATTAATAAAATTATGAATGAAAGGGGAGAGAGCACAACTAACACCAAGGAAATAGAAACAATTATTAGAAATTATTATCAACAACTATATGCCAATAAACTGAGCAATCTGGATGAAATGGAGGCCTTCCTGGAAACCTATAGGCTGCCAAGACTGAAACAGGAAGAAATTGACAACCTGAATAGGCCAATAACCAGTAACGAGATTGAAGCAGTGATCAAAAACCCCCAAAAAACAAGAGTCCAGGGCCTGATGGATTCCCTGGGGAATTCTACCAAACATTCAAAGAAGAAATAATACCTATTCTACTGAAGCTGTTTCAAAAAATAGAAGCAGAAGGAAAACTTCCAAACTCATTCTATGAGGCCAGCATTACCTTAATCCCCAAACCAGGCAAAGACCCCATCAAAAAGGAGAATTTCAGACCGATATCCCTGATGAATATGGATTCCAAAATCTTCAACAAAATCCTAGCTAATAGGATCCAACAATACATTAAAAGGATCATCCACCACGACCAAGTGGGATTTATCCCCGGGATGCAAGGGTGGTTCAACATTCGCAAATCAATCAATGTGATAGAACACATTAATAAGAGGAGGGAGAAGAACCATATGGTCCTCTCAATTGATGCAGAAAAAGCATTTGACAAAATACAACATCCTTTCCTGATTAAAACTCTCCAGAGTATAGGGATAGAGGGAACATTACTCAAGCTCATAAAATCCATCTTTGAAAAACCCACAGCAAATATCATCCTCAATGGGGAAAAGCTGAGAGCCTTTCCCTTAAGATCAGGAACATGTCAAGGGTGCCCACTCTCACCACTGTTGTTCAACATAGTACTAGAAGTCCTAGCAACAGCAATCAAACAACAAAAAGAAATAAAAGGTATTCAAATTGGCAAAGAAGAAGTCAAACTCTCTCTTTTCGCAGACGACATGATACTTTATGTGGAAAACCCAAAAGACTCCACCCCCAAATTACTAGAACTCATACAGCAATTCAGTAATGTGGCAGAATACAAAATCAATGCACAGAAATCAGTTGCTTTCTTATACACTAACAATGCAACTGTAGAAAGAGAAATTAAAGAAACGATTCCATTTACAATAGCACCAAAAACCATAAGATACCTCGGAATAAACCTAACCAAAGAGGTAAAGGATCTATACTCTAGGAACTACAAAACAGTCATGAAAGAAATTGAAGAAGACACAAAAAGATGGAAAAATATTCCATGCTCATGGATCGGAAGAATAAACATTGTTAAAATGTCTATGCTACCCAGAGCAATCTATACCTTCAATGCCATCCCGATCAAAATTCCAATGACATTTTTCAAAGTGCTGGAACAAACAATCCTAAAATTTGTATGGAATCAGAAAAGACCCCGAATCGCCAAGGAAATGTTGAAAAAGAAAAACAAAGCTGGGGGCATCACGTTGCCCGATTTCAAGCTATATTACAAAGCTGTGATCACCAAGACAGCGTGGTACTGGCACAAAAACAGACATACAGACCAATGGAACAGAATAGAGAACCCAGATAGGGACCCTCAACTCTATGGTCGAATAATCTTTGACAAAGCAGGAAAAAACATGCAATGGAAAAAAGACAGTCTCTTCAATAAATGGTGCTGGGGAAATTGGACAGCCACATGCAGAAGAATGAAACTCGACCATTCTCTAACACCATTCACAAAGATAAACTCAAAGTGGATGAAAGACCTCAACGTGAGACAGGAATCCATCAAAATCCTAGAGGAGAACATAGGCAGTAACCTCTTTGACATCGGCCACGCAACTTCTTTCAAGTTACATCTCCAAAAGCTAGTGAAACAAAAGCAAAAATGAACTTTTGGGACTTCATCAAGATAAAAAGCTTCTGCACAGCAAAGGAAACCGTCAACAAAACAAAGAGGCAACCCACAGAATGGGAGAAGATATTTGCAAATGACACTACAGATAAAGGGCTGGTATCCAAAATCTATAAAGAACTTCTCAAACTCAACACCCAAAAAACAAATAATCAAGTCAAAAAGTGGGCAGAAGAGATGAACAGACACTTCTCTGAAGAAGACATACAAATGGCTAACAGACACATGAAAAAATGTTCATCATCATTAGCCATCAGGGAAATCCAAATCAAAACCACACTGAGATACCACCTTACACCAGTTAGAATGGCCAAAATGGACAGGGAAAGAAACAACAAATGTTGGAGAGGTTGTGGAGAAAGGGGAACCCTCTTACACTGTTGGTGGGAATGCAAGTTGGTACAGCCACTTTGGAAAACAGTGTGGAGGTGCCTCAAAAATTTAAAAATAGAGCTACCCTATGACCCAGCAATTGCACTACTGGGTATTTACCCCAAAGACACAGATGTAGTGAAAAGAAGGGCCATATGCACCCCAATGTTCATAGCAGCAATGTCCGCAATAGCCAAACTGTGGAAAGAGCCAAGATGAATGGATAAAGAAGATGTGGTCCATATATACAATGGAATATTACTCAGCCATCAGAAAAGATGAGTACCCAACTTTTACATCAACATGGATGGGACTGGAGGAGATTATGCTAAGCGAAATAAGTCAAGCAGAGAAAGTCAATTATCATATGGTTTCACTTATTTGTGGAACATAAGGAATAACATGGAGGACATTAGGAGAAGGAAGGGAAAAATGGTGGGGGGGGAATTGGAGGGAGAGATGAACCATGAGAGACTATGGACCTGAGAAACAAACAGGGTTCTAGAGGGGAGGGGGGAGGGGGGATTGGTTAGCCCGGTGATGGGTATTAAGGAGGGCACGTACTGCATGGAGCACTGGGTGTTATACGAAAACAATGGATCGTGGATCACTACATCAAAAACTAATGATGTATTGTATGGTGACTAACATAATATAATAAAATTAAAAACTATAAAAAAAAAAAAAAGATGTTCTGCCTCAGAGGTTACCAAGGTCCAATACCAACTCATTATTAACTCAGCTCTGTCCTCTTCGGCTACAATATCTAGTACTACCCCCATCCATCCTGATATTGGGTCTGTGAGTGAGCCTCAAAACAATACTTGGCTTAGTTGCTCTACTGGAAGGTTTAACAAATATCTCTAGTTGTGGTATGAAAAGAAGAGTTAAGGTAGACATGAGTAGAAGCCTAGGTAATAGCCCACAGGAGGGAATATTAGGGACTAAACTTGTATTAGTTAAAGGTAGTGAAATGAGGGAAATGCATAAAGCATTTAGGAAGCAAGACTTACAGGATTAATTAGAGAAAAGAATCAAAGGTGACTAACAGGTAGCTACCTTGGGTTATGATAGTGCCATCAAGTGAGAGAAGAAAATATAAGCCAGTTTGAGGATAAAAGTAAATAAATCCAGTTTGGGATACGTTCAACATCAAGGACTTTTGAATCATCCAAGAAGAGATGTCAGCAGGTGGTAGTTGAATATACAAGTTCGGAGATGAGACCAAGAGAATATAGGAGATTATACTGTAGAATATATAAAATGAGAAGAGTAAAGGGTCCAAGAAAGAAATATGGAACACCCAAATCTAAAAGGTAGACATAAGAAACAGAACAGAAATGATTGGAGAGAGATGTGTTCTGGAAACCAATGGAATAAAGAGCATTACCAAATGCAACTGAAAGGTTTGGGTCTATTGAGTTCAGCAATATGAAAGTCATTAGTGACTTCATTGAGAGCAGTATCAGTGGAGTAGTGAGGGCAAAATCTAGATTGTGGAGAACTGAAATGAAAATGGAAAGTGAGGTATTATTATAGAATTTTTATTTTATAGAATTATTATTATAGAATTTCTTTTAAGAAATTTGAACAAAAAAGGATAGAGATTAGATTGGTATCTGGAGAAATATTGGTAGGGTAGGGACTAGGATGGGAGACAAGCATGTTTATAGGCTGAGGAGGAAGAGTCAGAGGGAGAATGAAAATATACCGCAGGAAAATGGAGAAAGGAATTAGTCAACTATGAAGGAAGGTAACAGAGGATTGGGATTGTGAGCACAAAGTAAGGTTTGGCCTTCAGCTGAAGGAAAGGAGCCCTGTTCTCTTGCCTATTGAGGAAGAAATAAGGATCATAGTGGATATAGATGATTTTGTAGGTAGGGGGCCTGGGAAGTTGGAAGAAGGGGATTGGATTCAGTGATCCAAGTTGAGTTGCAAGCCTCAACTTGAGCCTATTTCATGAGTCTTTTATCTGATCCATAAAATTACTAAATCCATATATATCATTAACTGTCATGAGTTTTACCCTTTACCATGTGTGGTATAGTACATGGACTTTACTGTCCAGTCCCTCTTTTTGAAAAATAATATGCAGAAATTCAAATTTTAAAAATGTAAACATACTGAGTTGAAGGTATCTATGGATCCTCTTAATGGAGTTGATCATCTAGACTAGTTTTCATTTTGTTGGAATTTCTCCTCAAGTGAAAATATCCATTATGTAACATTTTAATTAATATAGATCTATATGCATAAAGAGAAAGAAGAAGCTCTCTATATGTGGATGATCATATACTTATAGAAGGATTTTTTTTACTATAGATTAATACTATTTTCTAGATAAGAAAGACTGAATATACTGATGTGACAAATGATCCTTTAGTCTCCTAGTTTTACATACTTACTATTTAGGTCAGAACTTGTCTGTGTTAGTTATCTTGTCTATGCAACATATTTGCTCAAATGAAACTTCTACTTTTTCTTACATTCTGACCTACTTGATAATCTGGTATCATATTCGCTCACAAAGAATTATTCTGTATAGTATGTTAGCTGTAACTCAATGTAGTTCTTAAAGGGTTTTCTCAATTATTTTAGTACTTGCCCTTCTGCAATGATCTGAAAACCATTTCCACTTTCCAGAAAGAATGCCTTTGTAATAGTGTTAAAGCTTCAGAATCTTAGAGTAAATTGATTGATCAGAGAAGATTTAACAGTGCCTGGCTCACAGTCTGTACTTAATGTCTGATGAGTGAAAGACTGAATGCATGCAGTTTCATTTTTGCGAAAATTTACTACACTGAAAACTGTGATTGTCTCTGGAAAGAAGTAGCCCATGTTCTTTTTAGAATAACTGAAACCACTGAATCTTAACTCTATTAACAAATACTTTTGAGTCCCAGGCACAAGACACTCAAGTAAAGAGACCTTGCTTACTTCCTTTTACGTTGGGTATGAGTTTTGATTTTTGATAACAAGTTTGGATCAGTGCTGGTTTGGACAAGGTTCAGATTAATTATATAAAAGAGTACATTTTTTAAAAAATCCCTATCATATCCTGTTACCCAGTTCTCTAACACAAGTGCTTTAGGCACTGATTTAATCTGGAAATGATCATTAGGTTCCCCATTAAAATAGTTCATGTATTTGAGAGGCTCTCTGGTAATGACAGAATATCATTCTTACATGAAAGAACTTGAGGCAATAATCTAGAATGAAGAGCCATCAATTGATCTCATGAGAGTTATCTGAAACATTTTGGTCAAAGTCAAGTTTACTGAGGGTCATATTTTCACTAAGAAGATTCCCAGAGTAAGTTCCAGGATTGGAATAAAAACAACTCATATACTGCTGTTTTAATTGAATTATATCTACCTTAGTTTTCTCCATAGTATGTTTTCTTCAGATAGACCCTTGGATGATTGTCTTTATTTATTTATTTATTTTTAAACCTCATGGTGTTCCAGTTACATGTAAACAACCACAAACAGTGACACTTTGTAAAATATCCCATTTCTACCCTTGAGTCTATGCGTTCACTTTTCTGGTAAATGACTTCGGGAGCCTACAGAAACCAAATGATGAGACCCCTAGAAGTAGTACAGATGAGTTTGCTAGCAGTGTTTGCATAAAGTTCTAGTAGCCTCTTCTATTTTCTTTGGTTTATTCTTTTAAAAGGTTCTTACCTACAATTGTGTCTTCTTTAGTTTAGCCTCTTTTGGGGCCAGGAAAATGACCTGGAGGAAATCTGACCTGTGGCAATCTGACTTACGTTCTTAGCTAACTGACTTAATTGGCTTATGTCTTAATTTTTGTTTATGAAACCAAAAATATAAAGTATGTGATAAATGCATAAGTACAATATGATGCTTTTTCTTGGGTATGTACATTCCAGAAATGGGCTATATTTCCAAATTAGGGTGGCTTGTGTACTGAAGTTTTAAGGGGAAATTTTAAATCTTAATCTCTATGTTTCTTACATAACTGACATCTTGTGGACGCTGAAATAGACCTCAAGATTTAGGACCGTGGTAAAGAAATCTGAAATTTATTAATTATTTCCTTACTCCGAGTTCATATGGTCTCTGATTAAAAAGACCGTTTCTTTTGAAGCTTCATCTAGAAGAAATGTATATAAAATATATCTACAAATTGGCAGTATTGCAGGGATAAAGAGCTCAGTCTCAGGAATTAGGCAGACCTGTATTCGAATCCCATCTCTGACATTTACTAGCCCTATGACCCTCACACGTGTAGTTACAGTAATAGTACCTACTTCCTAGAGTCATTGTGAAGACTAAATTATTACCTGAATATTTTATCTCTAATATGAGTTAATACATGGCTGGTAAATTTTTTAAAGGTGTAGGAGTCATATTATTTAAAATACTAGATGTATCAAAACAAACTATTTTAGAAAGTGACATTTGGGGTGTTAAACCTTGAGTGAACATCCTGATACAGAGATAGCATATCTTTCAATCTGCAGGCTGCCAGTGGGCCCAGACAATGAAGCAGGAAGGGAAAACCTCCATGGACCAGTCACTTAACTCCTGGGCCTCAGTTTCCTCATACCTGTTTTGAGGATTATATGGGTTGCTAATTAAGTCTCTGTCTACTTTTGATACTTTGACTCTTTTTTATATGATTAATCATGCATACTTTATTTGTTTTTATTTGAGCATACTTGACACACAATGTTACACACAATTAGTTTCAGGTGTACAACATAGTGATTTGACAGCTCTATACCTTGTGCTGTGCTCACCACAAGTGTAGCCACCATCTGTCACCATACAACTATTAACTATATTCCTTATACTGTACCTTTTATTCCCATGATTTATTTCATAACTGGAAACCTGTGATGCTTTGACTTTAAAGCAAAAGAAAGATGAAAATAAAAGAACAAGGACTACAAAAAGTATGGAGGTAACCAAGAAGTCCTTCAGTAGGTGAATGGATAAATAAACTAGTACATTTAGACAATGGAATATTACTCCAAACTAAAAAAGAAATGAGCTCTCAAGCCATAAAAAGACATGGAAAAATCTTAAATGCACATTACTAACTGAAAGAAGTGAATTCTGAAAAGGCTACATACTCCATGATTCCAACTCTATGAAATTCTGGAAAAGGCAAAACTATAGAAACAGTAAAGAGATCAGTGGTTTCCCAGGTTATAAGGGAGGGAGGGATGAATAGGCAAAACACAGGGGCTTTTTAGGGCAGTGAAAATATTCTGTATGATAGTATAATGATGGATACATATTATTATACATTTGCCCAAACCCATGGAATGTACACCACCAGAAGAGTAAACCCTAATATAAACTATGAACCTTGGGTGCTAATGATGTGTCAGTGTGGATTCGATTGTAACAAATGTGCCACCCTGGTGGAGGGTGTTGATAATGGGGGATGCTGTGTGTGTGTAGGTACACAAGATATCTGTACTTCCCACTCCGTCTTACTATGAGTCTAAAACTGCTCTAAAATAATAAAGTCTACTAAAAAAAAGCAGCAGCAGCAGCAGGATGAGAGAAAATAAAAGGCTCCTCGCTGAGCCTGCCCTCATTACCGCTGCCTGTTGTACACACTCACCTTTGCATTCTCTGTGGCCCTCCCTCTCCTCCAGCCTCAGTCACATCCATGTGGATGGTTAAAGCAGCTTTTTTCCCTACAGTCAACTCCGAGAAACTGTGTCATAAAGGAGACCATCACAAAACAGATCATTGTTGAAAGAATTATATTTCCTTATACAAATGATATTATAATGGAGGATTGCTTTCCTGCCCAAAACTTGACATCAAATAAGAACGTATGCTCCAAGTTCTCTTTAATGAGCATGAGTATATACTACAACATCAGTCAGGATCCTGTATACCATGGGTGATTGGTCCTTAAGAGATACAGCTCTGGAAATAATCATGTTTTATAACCATTTTTGGATAAGGTATTCCTTTTAAATCTTGTTTGGATCGTTGTTACCCTTAGGATGCAGCCTGTCTGCACCAGCTGCCTCATGCAGCTACCCTTGTGGCCTGAGGGGCAGGGCACTATGACTGGCTTACCATAGGGTTGCAATGGTTGAGGAGCAGTTCCCTAAAGAAGGGGGCTTCATTTGCTCAGAGAACTAGGGAGAAGTACTGGGATTATCTACCCCCCCCAAAATAAAAATAATAAATGGAAGAAGAAAGAGACAGGAAAGGGAAGGGAAAAGAAAGAATGCCGTATTTCCCAGTTCAAGGTTGTGAGACAGATACCAGGATGTTTTACAAGACTTTCTCTTTTAATACAGAAAGAGAAAGTCCGTGTCTGTTCCATAACAGAACATTTAATATATAAACATTATTTTGCTTCCCAAAAACTATGAACATAGATGCCTTGCACTTTTATATTTCCTTTGTTTCTGATAGTCTAGGTCAGACACTCCATAAAGTTTTTATCACCATGGGATCTGTAAAGCATATGTTCCACCAGAAAATCCTTCTAGTCACCAGCTCTCTGGTTTCCATAGAGGTGATGATGGAAACTTATGTATAATTCCAGACTAGCATTATGCTGCAAAGGATGTTTATAAAACGTTAAATTCTGATAAGGGGGATAATGTTTTAAAAATCATTCTTGATCCCTGACTAATACTGCACATTAATGGTTATGTAGCATTTGGCTTCAAAATTTCATACTGCATAAACTTTGATTTCATACTAGTGTTAAATATTCTGCTAGAAAAAAGTAGAGATACTTATCTTTTTTATAGGCTTAGAGAAGATCTGCTATATCTTTCAAATAAATGCTTCCTACCATTATTAGCATCTTCTTGTTCATCTACTGGGAAAAAAACAAAAAACAAACGCCAGTTTCTCTTACCCAGAGTCCAAAATTTAAGTCAAGCCCAGTTTCATAGGAATGTTCTGTGTAATGGGGAGTTAACTATCTTAAATCAGGGGTCAGCAAACTATGGTGTGCAGGTCAAATCTGCCCCACGGTCTGTTTTTGTAAGACCTGTAGGCTAAGAATAGTTTTCCATTTTTAAGTGTTTGAAGAAAAATCAAAAGTAGAAATAAGGGGTGCCTGGGTGGCTCAGTCGGTTAAGCGTCTGCCTTCGGCTCAGGTCATGATCCCAGGGTCCTGGGATCAAGCCCCGTGTCCGGCTCCCTGCTTAGTGGAGAGCCTGCTTCTCCCTCTCCCTCTGCCTGCCACTCTGCCTACTTGTGCTCTCTCTCTATCTCTCTGTCAAATAAATAAATAAAATCTTTAAAAAAAAAAAGTAGAAATAAAACACATGAAATTCTAATTTCAGTGTCCATAAAGTTTTATTGGCACCCAGCTACCCACATTCATTTTCATATTGCCTATGGCTGCTTTCACACTACAGGGACAGATTTGAGTAGTTACAGGAGGGACTGTGTTCTCCACAAAGTCTAAAACATTTGCTGTCTGGCCCTTTAGAGAATAAATTTGCTGGCCCCTAATCTAAATAATTTCATCTACCACACGACCCACATACTTAGACTCACTTCTTCTCCACTGCCCCTTCCTCTTTTCCTCTTCACACAGGGACATTGTTTTGAATTTGGTAATTACAATTACAAAGACATCAAATTCTGAGCCTATAGTAACTCATAAGCAGAAACATGTTTTAATTTCCCTTTGACTTGTCAACTCTCTTCTCCCTGTCTGCTTTCCCTTTCCTCTGCCGCCTTTATATAGAGTTTCTAAGGCCATGCCATTTTCCCAACATGTTTTGTTTTTAAGGTGGGGGTTAGATCCTGATACATTTTTTAACTTCCATGGAAAGTTCCCTGTTAGTATGTGGTCCCATTTTTAACCTATTTGCAGACACCCCCGATTATCTAAAATCACTTTCACATGGGGCTGAGGTTAAGCTTTATTTCTCTTGGCATGTCTCTGCCACAGCAGACACTTCCTCTTTGCCTTGAAAGGACAAAACGATGCTCAGCTGTCTGGGCTTAGGCCCAGTGTTGGATTTCTACATTATTTAATTTCCTCCTGAAAATTGGAAGCAGGGCTTTCAGGAATGGAAGTCGGTAGTTTTCATTTGTTTAAGAACACTTTTAGGTCTAATATAATCATCAGTAGTAGATGTCAGCATGATTGGGGGTGACTTAAGGTAAAACAAATAAAACATGAATACAAAGAAAATGACTTGACAATGGAGATCTGAAGTTTTTGAGTGATCATTATTGTATGTGTTATTAAGTTTTTTGTGCTAGTGTTCATTCAACAAACTTTTCTGAGCTACCTTTTGGGGCACCTGTCTTTACCCACTGGAGAAAAGACCTTTTGCCATTATGTTATAGTTGAAATTTGGGGGTGATTAGAAGTTCGAGGGGGACTTAATGTAATCATTCCAGTAATTTTACAGAGGATTTTTGGTTTCTGTCGGAGCTGCTACTGCATTTTATCTCCACAATTAAGTTCATGCACATGCCAGGATATATATATATATATATATATATATATATGCCAGAGTGGTTTGAAATTCTACAGCAGTAAACTCAGGAAATTAAAAATTAACTCTGGAAATACCATTTCTTGTTCTACATCCACTTTTGGGTAGTGTGTTCCTTTTCAGTTTTACTTAGATTGTTGTTACTCTTAGGTTACAACCTGTCTCCTTTTTACCACCAAAGTTCTCAAAAAGTCTGGCATACCTAGTGCCTCTACTTCCTCGCTTCGAATTCACTTCTCAAACGGCGGACGGCCTCTCCCTCCTGCCACCGCTGCTGAGCTGATCTCTCTGCCTGTTTCCTCATCTCCGATCCAGTAACCAGCTCCAGTCCTTGGCCTCCATGGCCTTTCTGCCCGTCTCCCAGAATTCATACCCCCTTCCCGAGACCTTCTTCCAGTTTCCTGTGGACTGTTTTAGGTTCCTCTAATTCTTCGTCTCATATACACACTCCTCCCTAGTATCAAGCTAAGCTAAAGTATTCCCAGAATTCTGTTTCTTGGACCTCTTCTCTCCCTACACTCTTAGCCTTTCCCTTCGCATCCTTCCTCGGTGCCTGAGATACTTGAAGAGAACTTAGAGGTGGTCTGAACTTCTGTGAGAGGCCTGCTTAAGCTGGTGGATGTGACTGACAGACCGGACAGGCATTGAGAGGCCTTGGGGAAACAGCATAAATGCACTTGGAGTACTTTAAAAAGTACCAGCACCCCATAGTCACTAAGGTCGCCCCTGGTCAGGCATTCATCAGTCAAAAAGCCTTTTCGGAGCAGCAGTTTTGCAGAGCTCGGTATCCAGTGGTGTACTCAGAGCTAGGAACAAGCCGTGCTTGCCCATGAGTTGAGGATCCCTCTGCAGTGAGCCCCAGGATACTGTGCTCAGGGTAGTGATGGGGTCAAGAAAGGAAAGGGGTGGCCAAGGACAGACTGAATTCACACTTGAATATTTTCAGGAATTATTTGCAACCGCTCAGGAATATAGAATAGTATCCCAGCTGAGAGCTTTGTTTAACATTGCATTTAGCACGAATCTCTACTTAATCTCTACTATGTTGATCTGGTTACTGGGTACTTAGCGCAGCCCCGTACTGCCGAACACCGGCCAAGAGCGCACTTAATCAGTCAGTAGTGGTCATAGCCAGCTCTGCTGGGTCTGCACCAGAACATGAGCGTACGAGTGTACTGGTTCTGAAGCTTGTGCGATAGTTGGGTTTTTTAGCGTTTGGTAAGCCTTATTATTCTACCAAAGTTAAGGACAGCACCTGCTCTAAGGCATAAAGGCCATATTTAGTCAAAAAATAAATTGTTAGGACTGAAGTCCTAACTTTGGTTAACATTGTCAAATATCAGACCTTATTCTTTTCATTTATTCTCCTTCTTTCTTTCATCGTCCTCATTCATTCATTCAACACATATTTATTGAGTACCTGTTACATGCCTGGTAAGGTTCTAGGCACTAGAATATGTTAGCAAACAAAATAAACAAAAGTCTGTACTCTGTGTGTGCTTCATTTTTGTGAGGGGAACAAACCAACAAAATAAGTTAAAAAGCAATATATGGGGGGGTGCCTGACTGGTTCAGTCAGAGGAACACACGACTCTTGATTGCAGGGTCCTGATTTTGAGTCCTATGTTGGGTGTGGAGATTATTTAAAATAACTAAAACTTTAAAAAATCATAAAAGAGGAGTGCCTGGGTGGCTCAGTCATTAAGCATCTGCCTTCAGCTCAGGTCATGATCCCGGGGTCCTGGGATCGAGCCCCGCATCGGTCTCCCTGCTCAGCGGGAAGCCTGCTTCTCCCTCTCCCACTCCCCCTGCTTCTCCCTCTCCCACTCCCCCTGCTTGTGTTCCTTCTCTCGCTGTGTCTCTCTCTGTCAAATAAATAAACAAAATATTTCTAAAAAATCATAAAAGTTAATTTAAAAAGAAAATGCAGTATATGTTACGGCAGTATCAAGATAGGGAGCAAAATAAAGCAAGAAAGGAAAAGAGGATTGCAAGGGAGGAGGCAGCAGTTGTAAATAAGGTGGCCAGGGAAAACCTCACTGAAAAGGTGACATTTGAGTAAAGACCTAAGGCAAGTTAGTTATCCAAGCAAAGAGCATTTCAGAAGAAGGAACAGGTGCCAATGCTTTGAACAAGACTGGGTTTTTTGTATTTAAGAACAGTCAAGAAGCCAGTGTCACTGGAGTGAAGAGACTGTGGGGGTGTTCCAGTGTCCAAGTGAAAAGAAAGTGGGAAAGCGTGATTGGTATCAAATGCTGCTGATGGATCAAGTATATTGAGAATTGAGGACTGACCATTGGATTATGATCTTGACAGAGCAGTTCACTAGAGGGTCACAAGTCTCATTTCAGTGGGTTTGAGTGAGAATTGGATGGAGAGGAACTAGAGAACAACAAATAAAGACAGCTCTTCCAAGGACTTTTGCTGGTGGAGGATTGAAGCAGGTCTGGAGACAAGGGAGGGATTATGCTTTTAAGATGAGTAACTGCAACATATTTTTATGCTGGTGGGAAAAGTTGATTGTATGTGGGGGGAACAATTATAGCAGCAAATCTTGACTTAGGAAAAAGACAATGAAATCCAGTACATAAATAGAAGGACTGATCTTAGCAACCAAAATAGTTCATCCATCGAAACAGGAAGGGAAGGTAAGTGTGCAAGTACAAGTAAATGGAAGAGGGCAGATTGAATGGTGGTAGCATATTGAATGTTCTTTTCTGCCATGTAAATAAAGTTTATTTCCAGCATTTGAGTAAAATCTACAGTATCCCTGTCATATGTTCATTTACTCACTATCTCTAGAACTATCTCCATAATTGGCCAGCTTGTAAATAATTCATTTCTTTTTCCTTGTATTGAGCAAAAACCTGTCTCCTACAGCTTTGGTCCTAGTTCTGCTTCCTAGAGCCTAACAAGAATGACAGTTTCAATCCTTCTCCAGGACTTGAGTCTTTCAAGTACTGGAGGGTTGACCTGATTCTTACTGCTGACCTCATTTATCCTGACTACCACACCTACCCCTCAGCATTTCTGTTGGCATGTGCTGTAAGCCCCCTCTCACATCTGATCACTTGCTCTCCTGACAGGGGCCAGGCTTATTTCATCAGTTTCATTTGTTAATCAGGACTCATTTGTCCTGGCCTTTGGGGTCTTTTTTCTCCTATGCTTGTTTTTTTCCCACATATTCAGTGTTTCTAACAAATATTTATGCCCAAGCGTGCCGGCAAGGTTTTTATCTAATGCATTTATCCTACAGACAAAGCATGGCTATTAAAGAACCACCTCCAATCCAACTTTTATCCACTAGTTAGTCCCTTGTGATAGGATTGTCAATTCTCAGTTTTCACATGACTCCAGGTAAATCAATATCTAATCCAGAAGATTAAGCCAGATTAAGTGATACAGGGCAAAGAAAAAAGGATATATTACCAATGGATTTAAGCCTGGGTGGCTGGGAGAATGGTGTATCCCTGAAAATGAGTTAGTGGGGCAGGCAGTTTGCAGATCAAGATGACACATCTGATGTTGAATATTTTGGGTTGTAGGTACCTGGAGATAGGCCTGAGCAAAGATGAATATTTCAAAGACATTTGCATAGGAGTGATATTTGAAGAGATGAGAGTAGATTCATTTTTCAAGAGGTGACAGGTAAAAGACTAGAAACCAGAGGCCCAGAATAATGTATCTATATTGGAAATGTCTATGGCACGTAAGCATGTGATCTTCTGAGAATTAGAAGCTAGTCCTAGCACATTACCATGTACATGAAAAATTGATATAGGAGAACTACACTGGTTTGAATCACCAGGATAAAGAAGGGTCCTGATTTTCCTGTTATCACTTCCCAAATCCAAGCATGCTGCTGTGTTTGAGCTGACCTTAATCCCACTAGTATCCCCATTAGCACTACTACTGCCTTTACCATTCCAACAGAGTGCTAGTGGCAATAGTGATCACCAGGAGGCAGTGACTGAGTGTGAGCTTCAACAGCCAGGTTTCAGAGAAAATCCAGGTGAGTTCTGTAGCACAAAGCCACTTGGCCATGTGGAGAGCTTGAGAGGTGACTAGAGCTGGTAGAGGCTGGAGGCCTTCAAAGGCTGGTTGGAGCTGAGAAAAGTGGAAAATTGTAAGAACAGAGGCAAATAAAGGAGACAGAAAATATGATTTTTAAGTACTCACCTTTTCGGGGCACGTGGGTGGCTCAGTCGTAAGCGTCTGCCTTTGGCTCAGGTCATGATCCCAGGGTCCTGGGATCGAGCCCCGCATTGGGTTCCCAGCTCAGCGGGAAGCCTGCTTCTCCCTCTCCCACTCCCCCTGCTTGTGTTCCCTCTCTCGCTCTCTGTCAAATAAATAAATAAAATCTTTTAAAAAAAAAAAAAGACTCACCTTTTCTAAAATTTTGAATGAGCAGTGGTTAAAAAACAAGATTCTATAATCCTATCCATCCTACAGTGAATAGGAGCATCTTACCAGTTCTTTGCTTTTTACTTTTGTACTACTTGACCATTTTAGACTTTGATCAACATATAAATGAATCTTAAAAGGGAACAAAAGACTGGAAGTAACTCAAATGTACAGTATTTGGGACCTGATTGAATAAACTATGCAGTTGTAAACAAAATAAGAAATAGCTCTCTGTATAGCTTTAAAGTGATTTCTGGGATAAATTGTTATGTAAAAAAGGCAAGGCAGAGAAAAGTGTGAATAGCATGCTAACAAAGAGAATGGCAAGAGGGGGTAGGAAAGCTTCCCTTTGTAAATATATCCCAGCCAATAAATGGAGAGGGAATAACAAATAAGATAGCACCATTTTGCTATCTTTAATGAAGTAAAGGACTTAGACAATCACAAGTGACTATTAAACCATAAAAGACTACTAAACCCTATGTATTCCACTATCACATATGAAGTATTTGTTCCCAAAACATCAAACCACTCAAGCCTCTAGATCTTATTGTGAGTTTACAGGAAATACAGGAGACAGAGGAACATATTAAATCACACACAGAGATGCTATCAAGAAAATAAAGAATGTGGGAAACTGTATAGGACATATAATCTAGTTTCTTTAATATAAATTGTAAGGAAGAGAGGGAAAGAATTTTTTAGAAATGAGATACATTAATACAAGGTGTGGGTCTTATTTTGATCTCAATCTAAACAAAATAGCTATGGAATACATTTATGAATAATTGGCAAAATTTTAATACTGACTAAATATTGATAATATTAAGGAATTGCTATTTTTAATGTGAAATAATGATGTGGTTATGCTTTTTAAAAAAAGAAACATTCCTTTAGGGGTGCCTGGGTGGCTCAGTTAAGCATCTGCCTTCAGCTCAGGTCATAATCCCAGAGTCCTGGGATCGAGCCCCACATTGGGCTCCCTGCTCAGCAGGGAGTGTGCTTCTCCCTCTCCCTCTGCCTGCCGTTCTCCTGCTTGTGCTCTCTCTCTGGCTCTGTCAAATAAATAAATAAAATCTTTTCAAAAAATTCCTTTAGACATATGCTGAAATATTTATGGATTAAATGCTGTGATTCTGGGATTTGCTTCAAAAAACTAGTGCTGTGTTGGGGTGAGGATGAGAGTGTAGATGAAACAAGATCGGCCATGGGTTGCTCGTTGCTAGAGCTGGGGATCAGGCGAGTGAGAGTTCACTGTATGTTACTCTCTCTTACTATGGTGTATGTTTGAATTTTCTCTAGTATAAAAAGAAAATAAAGGGGGGGTAATTATTGTCTCCCTAAATGTTTGCTAAGGATTTTAGTCTCCTCTATCTCCCCTTTCTCCTCCGTTCTCAGGGGCAAGAATTGGGCAAGTTTACAAAGTAGGGTGGCACTGTTGTGAAAGACACTGCCAATCCTCTTTTAGCCACTTAGCTGGTAGAATGAAGTCAGAGTACTCCAAGCTTTGAATGCTGTCTATTTCATTCCCCCCTCCCTGCTCCGTAAGCCTTGTCAACACGTATTTCCAGTTATATGCACTTCCAGTTACAATTGAATTTAGGGACTGTCTCCAAATAAAATTTCCATAAACTTCCAAACTAAACAGCTCCAGACTTGAGGCTTGTATCTATTAACTATTTATGACCCCTCCCCCACAAAAAAGTTGAGTTTTTGTTTGCTTGCTTTTCTGATTTTCACTGTGACTTCTCCAGTTGCTAAGAAAGAGAATGGTATAACACAAAGATAACTTTGACCATAACCCATGTTGAAATCATCATCATTCGAAAGAATAGCTTTAATTTTTCCTATAGATTCCATAATTATTTCCAAAGAAATTGACTGGTGGCCCCTAAGGCTTTTCAACTTTATCATATTTTGGATAATATCTGTGGCCTGGAAATCAGATGTACAGCTCAGAATGTTATCTGGACCCCGACGAGCAGCGAGGTCTAAGAAAATGGCAGCTGGGAGCAAGGGAGGCAGTTGTACCACTGGGCATGAGTTCCAGAGTGGCACCTTCTCAACAGAACGGTTAGAGGTACTATGCTCTAAATGTTGCCAAGACAGCATTTGAGAGGAAGCAATATATAAGCCACGTAAGTTGACTTAGCCATAGGGGAGGATAAAAGCCACTTTTTACATTCTCTCTCTCTTTCCCTCCACCCACCAACATAAGCCTGCCTTAAATCACCTGTACTTCCAGCCTCCAAGAATCTTTACCTCCTGCCCCCAAAAAACTACGGAGTTGCTATATCATCACAGTGTGACCGCACACACACAGAGTTGATTTGGTACAGAGGAATGAGCTCCCTCAACTTTCCCCATCTTCATAACCTCTTCCCCAGCCACAGTGATTGGGCCAGGCTACTCAGACACTTTCCACAGGAGTTTTCATTACTGGAACTGAGAAAATGAGGACTTTGTGGTGGCTGAAGCTGTAAGATATAAAACATGTTTGCCATGTTTTCTTCCATGTGGGGAAAACCACTCTGTAGTTAAGGAGGAATAAAACTCAACCAAGGACAGAGAGAAGCAGAGATCAAAATTATGGAGAGAGAATCCTGATAGCATCCCAGTCTCTGGTTCCAGTTGGTCTGCTGAGCCCAGCCTCACTCTTGTCCTTAGGTTCTGTTAGATTCAATAATATCCGTATAATAAATACCTCCTTTTGATTCAAATTAGGTTTCTGTCCCTAGCAGTTTAGCCCTAATACACAGCAGATGTCACAGCTGATTGCACATATTTGCAGACATAATTGAGAAGCTGAGGCAGAATTCAGTCCACCTTGCTCAGAGGCATTCACAAATGTAGTGTGAAAACTACTCATGAGTCTCCTTTGATTAAAGTTAGCCTGGTCGCATTTGTTATGGCAATTAAAGAATACATGGCCTTAAAATGTTTTCAAGACTTGGGTTTCTTCTTAAAATAAATCAAAAGTGTTCATTAAAAGATTGATATAAAAATTTAATAGTTCTGAGGTTAACCTAAAACTTAGCCTAATCTTCCATGGGAACATTTGTATATGTGTGTGTGGGTTTTAAATTCCACAAATACTAGTAAAATGAGCAGTCGGCAGAAAGATGTTTTAAAATATTTTGTTTCAGCATGTAAAATCTCGTTTTATTACAGAAATCTTTTGTTAAAGGCACAGCCATGCTGGGTTGCTGCCAGAGTGATGGGATTTTAAAAGCTCAGTTAATTTTATTTTATTTAATTTATTTATTTATTTTTAAGATTTTACTTATTTATTAGAGAGAGAGAGAGAGAGAGAGAGCACAAGTAGGCAGAGTGGCAGGCAGAGGAAGAGGGAGAAACAGGCTCCCCGCTGAGCAGGGAGCCGGATGTGGGGCTCGATCCCAAGACCCCAGGATCAATGACCTGAGCTGAAGGCAGCCGCTTAACGGACTGAGCCACCCAGGCGCCCCAGAAGCTCAGTTAATTTTAAAAGATTTACAAATGCTGGGCTTCAGAACTACTGTTGGTAAAATGTACTTCACACTTTTTAAAGACTATTATTTATTTACTTATTTATTTTATAGAGATAGCACAAAGGAGGGAAGGGGGACAGGGACAAGCAGACTGAGCACAGAACCCCATGTGGGGCTCGATCCCACAACCCTGAGATCACAACCTGAGCCGAAATCAGGAGTCGGCTGCTCAACCCACAGAGTCACCCACGTGCCCCTTTAGTATAGTGCTTAAACTCACATCACATCTTGTGAGCTTACGTTGTATCTGCAAATGAATGTACACATGCATGTGTGCTTATGTGTGTATGTGCATATACATAGTTGTCTGCATTCCTATGTATGTGTGTATATGTTTATTTCAAAGAGAACAGAGTGGGGTGGGGGGAAGAGAACAGGACAGACCTGTAAAATAATCCAGAATTTCCCTTGGCTTTCATATTCTTTGGTGTAAATATGGAATGAATACAAAAGACATCTTGAACACACTGTAGGAAAGGTGGTACGGGTTTATTTCCAGTTAGACACCAGCATGCTAAAGTAGAGGTGCTCATTACCAAGGTGTACCCTATCTAAAGTCTAGTGATTAGATCTCCACATGAAGAAGTACACTCATAAGAGGAAAGTCTTGACACTTGCTTCCGTTTTCTCTACTTTACATCATAGAGTGCTTTTATGTGCATATTTATCATTTATAATGGAAGATTGCAAAATCAGTTTCATTGTATCATAATCCCCTTGTGTTCAGTTGATTCATCTCTATGAAAAAAAATTCCGTTCATTAGAAATGTCTACTGGTTTCTTTCCAATGATACATTTTTTGATGATTAGAAATCTGAGGAAAGCTCACCTAGTATAAAATGAGGTAGAAGTATGGATACAGTCTTGAAATACACATACTCAAATTCACTCAATTTTATGTCTTTAGGTTTTAAGAACTAGATGAATAATCTGTGCTTTAAAAATTCACCATTAGCTCTTTACATGTACCAACTGCTGCATTTCTGGTAACCAAACCAGTCCCACTGGTTTAAGGCACCTTTTAAATTTTTTTTGAAACATGATTTCTTTATTATCAGTAGGTAGTTTTATCTACCGTCTTTTCCCACAACCCTTTCCATATCTGTTGATTGCTCTGCTGGCTTTTCTCGTAGTTTTAAAGTTTAGTCTTTACAAGTAGACATTTTTCAGTCTTTCCTTGGGAGACTTTCTGGCTTTTTCATTGCTGAACTTGACATAAGCCTTATTGTGTCATAAGCATTTTTGCAAAGGAGTTTGGGTAACAGTAGTTAAGAAGGAATGGTTAGGTTTCATAGTCCAACTTAATGGTCAGAAGAGAGATACATACGAGTGTTTTGGTTAAAGCCTTCATAAGCTGAATTATCTTTATTCCCCACCTTGACCTGGATTGTGAGTAACTAATGAAAATGATTGTGTTATGTGGCTTTTACAGGTATTTGTAACTTCTACTAAGTTATAATCACATATATATTTTTTTTATTGTCAAAAGGTAAGAGCTGTATCTCACTAATGGCTTTCAAATCAGTAAAGTCAATTTCCTTTTTTTTTTTTAATGGACATGCAGTAAATAGAGTTCAAAGTGTGTCTCACTCTTTACAAGACAATAGGCCATATAATTTTGCAGATAAGAAAACAAACCCATCAGTTTCCAAATACCCTGTATGTAATGTTATTACCAAATATCAAAACCTATATTAGGTATTTAAATCTGAAAATTCATTTATGGGTTAACTAAAATTACACATAGTTAATATTTGTCACTTGTAAATTCTAATCTCATCGTGGGTACTTGACTTTTCATTCCTTAACTAGCGTGCTTAAGTTTGCAGTCTTAGTGTATTACCTTAGCTTTTTTTTAATAAGTGAAATAGGATATTGGTCTTTAGGTTCCTCTTCATATCAATAAAGACCTAAGTAAGTTATACCTAGGGGCAGCTGTTGAATGTTTAAAAGGTACAAGGGGAAGGTCTAAAAAAGCAAAAACTACTTTCCCTTTACAGTGATTAACTCCATATTGTAACTCCTATACTCCTCAACTGTGATAATTCTAGCCAAATTACATTCTGGAAAGAGGAAGATAGATATTATTATGAAGCATTCATAGGACTTAAGGTTTGAAATATAGTTATTATAGAACAGTGGTTCTTAAGCCTTTTGGGGTAATGGTTTCTTTTTAGAATATGATGAACACTTTGAACCATCTCTCTAGAAAAAAAGAAAATTTATATGTAAGTTTTCATAGGTTTCATGATATCCTTAGACCCATCTGGATATCCAGGGAGCCTAGGTTAAAAATCTTTGTTATATGGCCAATAAATGCACAAAACTGGTGATGTTTTGTATAAAATATGATATGCATAAAATAAGTACAAGATAAGTAATTGTATAGTCTTTTCACTCCCTGTCATGTGCTGATGGTATACTTGATGTTTGCTCACCAGGACCTATCTTCAGATGCCCCTCAGCTAGCTACAAATTGTCAGGTCATTTTTTTCTGTTTAACACAGATAGCCATTAACACCATACCATACTCTTTAAAATGATTTTATTTTTTTAAAGATTTTATTTATTTATTTGACAGAGAGAGGCACAGTGAGAGCAGGAACACAAGCAGGGGGAGTGGGAGAGGGAGAAGCAGGCTTCCTGCCGAGCAGGGAGCCCGACGTGAGGCTCGATCCCAGGACCCTGGGATCATGACCTGAGCCGAAGGCAGACACTTAACAACTGAGCCACCCAGGCGCCCCTCTTTAAAATTGTTTTAAAGAGGTGCCATGCAAGACTGCTGATAGCTGGACCAGCATGCAGCTGCTCAGAGAATGGAAAAAGAGAAAGGAATTTATTAGAGATTAAGACTGGTAGGGTGGCTGAAATGGATGAAGGTGGTCAAAAGGTACAAAAATCCAGTTAAGAAATAAGTATTTCCTGGAGCTGTAATGTATAGCATAGTGACTATAGTTAATAAGAGTGTATTGTATATTTGAAAATCATTAAGAGATCTTAAAAGTCCTTATCACAAGAAAAAAAATGTGTAACTGTGCGGTGAGGATAGGTGTTATACTGTGGTGATCGTTTCACAATATATACATGTATTGAATCATGTCATATACCTGAAACTAATATAATGTCATATGTCAATTATAGTTCAAAAAAAAAAAAAGGACTGGCTGTAAAGGGGGATAAGTTTCTAACTCCCAAATACTCCACTTTGTGAATGTTCAAAGATCCCAAACTAGACAAAATCCAAAGAAGGCTACCCAGGGCATCTGTGAGGCTACAGAGTTTCAGAGGAGGCATTTTTATGTTTGTGTTGGTAGGGCAAGATATGGGGGCTGGCAGTGAAAATGGCTGACAGGTGAGGAAGCATAGGGTGTGGTTTAGCACCACTACCTACACCCTCCACACCCCCACGACCCCTCCACCCCAGCCATTATCTCCCTATCTTCCACAACACTGGCACGGAGAACCAAACCCTCCAGACTTAGAGGGGAGTCCTACAGCAAGCTGACCTTTGCTGGGTCTCGTCTCCCAAAAACGTGCCCTGCCCTGCTCTTCTCTCCTCTTTGCCTGGGGCCAACCTCAAGCTCTCCCATTCCTGGATGCTTTTACCCAAAGTCTTGTGCCTCTTCCAGCTTTCTGGCCATAGCTTGGTCATCAGCCTTACAAGATTCACAAATACACACCTCAATTTAGGATGACCCATTGTTCTCAAGACATTTTTACTTTTTTAGTCCATAGTAGACAATTATCTTGGCTGCAGTTGTCACAGCACTGTGTGTGTGTGTGTGTGTGTGTGTGTGTGTGTATTTTTAAGGCAAAAACGAATTTATATCACTGTTCAGAGATACCTCAGCAGGAGACCTTTTTGCAGATTCCCAGAGGTCAAGGGACATGCTAACCTGGTATGTTTGAGTAGAGCAGAGTAGACTAAAGAGCCTCCATGGGACTTCCAGTCTAGAGAGGGAGATAGACATTTACCACAAATAACTCTATATCCCTGCTGACAATTATAATAGAATAGAATAGATCAAGTTCCTACCAGACCATAAAACAAGTGATCCTAAAGCAATCAGGCCTGGGGAGTTAGTGAAGTTGCCTCCAGGAATGCCTCCAAATGGAAACATTTACACTGAACCTTGAAGAGTAAATAGATTAGCCAGTACTTTGCACATCTTGTTTCATGAAAGCATTTTGTTTTCTTCACTGCTGTGTAGAAGTACCTGGTACCTTGTACCTGGTACCTTGTAGGTGGTCAATAAAGACTTCTTGGATAAAGGAATGAATAGGGGTTCAACATCTATTTGCCCTCTCACCCCTCTCCTTCCTTACCACATGGTTCCTGCTTTCTCTTCCATTCCCATACCAGTTGGTATGTTTTTTTCAAAATTAAAAATACCCTTTTTGATCTTGTATGGTTCAATTAATGTTAGAAACATTTGAGAGGGGTGCCTGGGTGGCTCAGTCATTAAGCGTCTGCCTTCGGTTCAGGTCATGATCCCAGGGTCCTGGGATCGAGCCCCGCATCGGGCTCCCTGCTCAGCGGGAAGCCTGCTTCTCCCTCTCCCACTCCCCCTGCTTGTGTTCCCTCTCGCGCTGTGTCTCTCTCTCTCTAATAAATAAATAAAATCTTAAAAAAAAAAACATTTAAGATTCCCCTAAGTGCTGATGGTTGTAGAAACAATAAGAATGCAAATTCCAGGTCTTTCCTGCCCCAAGGCTCTGTGGAATGATGGATCCCTTTGTAAATTTTTTAAAAAGTAAGAACTAGTCTGGCCTTCTCCATGCAGATAGTCATGAGAGGTTGCACACTTGATGTACATATATTTTAGAAACTTCAGAATAACTTTAAATCAGCAAAATTAAGCAACCAAGGGTTTTCCACCTTCTTTAATGTCATTATGCTTTAATGTTTTTTTACAGAAATTTTTACTTTCTTTTGACTCAGTACCTCGTGTGGCATTCTAGGTAGTATGACCCTAACATAATCCCAGAGGTAAAGCATGACCCTAACATAATCCCAGATGGATTGATTATCCTAAGGTTTATTCTGCAGACAATCCAAGGGAATTTAACCCAAGGGCAATAGTTAGGTAGTTTCCTTAAATCTGAAATTTGCCCCCCAAAAGCCTCACTTCTAGCCTCATCACGTTGTGGTGAGGTGTCATTTTAAAGTGCCCTGAAGAAGTGCGGCTGGCCTCCGCTCTGAATTCCCGGCGCCCGCGCTGTGCTGCGCTCTGAGCGGCTTAAGATCTTGGCAGCGCGGGGCTCCCCTGGCCGTGCGTGCCTGCCGGTGCGTGCCTGCCCGTGGCAGTGTGGCTTCCATCTGCTGTTCTGCGGCCCGGAGCCTGCTGCGCTGCCTTCAGGCACATCCTTCATGCCCGGCCACTCAGCCACCTTTCGGCGCGCCTCAGTGGGCCGGGGAGAATGGGCCCAGGGCGCCCACGGGAGCACATAATCTCCCAGGTAGCCTCCTCCTTGAAGCACCTCCAGCGCACGCTGTTCGCAAACAGCAGGACGCCCCTCGCTCCTGGGCTCCTAATCCCTCCGACGCACAGGAGAAGGAGGTCGCGGGGCTGTGAAAGAGACAAGAAAGGCGAGGGGCCGGCCGGGCGGGAGCGCACACAATGTCCGCCCGCGGCCGCCGGCGGCTGCGCCACAATCAGCGCCAGCTGCAGCCCAATTAAGCTCAACAGGTCACAGGTGTTCCAGACAGAAGATTCTTTTTCACAAAACCACTTTCTTGAAAGTACCTAAGACTTTTTAAAGCACTGCAGCCCATTTCTTTTGGTAGATTCTTTAAAGCTATTTAGTACCCTTGAAATACAAAGAAGCTGAAAAGCACATTTAGGCCTCACTGGAAGGCGCGCTTTCTTCTTGCCAAACAGCAGGAGCCGCGGCGCCGCCGCCGCGGGGCCCGGGACGCGCAGCCCGGGCTCAGCGTGGACCCTTGCAGCTGCCCCGGGCAGGGCAGGGCCGGCTCTCGTCCGCGGCCCGGGCTCTGCGCGCACACTGCTCGGTGCTCGCGCAGGTTACTGGCGCCAGGCCCTCTCCGTGTTCTCAGCATGACAATCCCGAGGCGGCCGGGAGCCCAGGAAACTAGGGAGATGCATTCAGCTGTCCAGAGCCACGTTTCTCGTCCTGTGAGGTCACTATAAATCAGCCTTCTCTCCTAGCACATTGAAAATTGCCGACCTCTTCCTCTCCTCGGATCCGAGCGCTTCCTTTGCCTGCAGAGTGGGGTGATGGGAACCAAGCAGAACTTCAGCCGTGGGCTAAGCTGCCTTCAGAACTTTGTTACCCTCCCGCCTTTCAGAGGACACAGATACCTCTGCGAGGCAGTTAGGAAGGAACGTGGTGACGGTTCGGTTAGAATCTCAGCCTGCCTGTCAGAAGTGAGCAGTTCTTAGCTCCCCTATTAGGCCTCCTTGGGGCAGCATGCGTTTTTCCCAACCTTACAAGCCGCTGGTGGGTTTGTGTTCCTGATGTCCTTCTCATAATCTGCTTACAGTCAACAGAAAAGAAGGGCACATACTAGGCTTTATCTGGAAAATGGAAGCAACTGTACTTAAATTAATATTGGGGTTCCTAGTCTGTCAGTGCCCCCAGAAAAGAACATGGTGCTACTGTGAAACTGGAGAGAACAAGGGCAGGGGTATAGCACAGGAGGATGAATACCCAAAGTAGTGACCAACACTCTCATGTTTTCCTTCCTACTGATTAGGTTTTGGTAAAGTCTTTGCCTTGACTGTTTATCACATCTTTTTTTTTTTTTTTTTTTTTTAATTCTACTGCCTGCTTAGAAACCATGTGGGTTTTAATTTTCGCAATAGGCCTGTTTCTCTTTTACTAAGCTGAGCCACCTGTTTAAACTCTTCTTGTCTCGTGGCTTGGGGGAAAGAACCGTAGGCTATGTATAAGAGGTTTCATTTTTTTTTTTCCACAGTGAAGTAAGACATTGTTCTTATTCTTCATGGCATTCAGAATTCTGCACAATTGCCTCTTTTGCACTTTTGCATTTAAAAGTGAGGTAATTAGATTTCCCAAGGTTCAATGGTCAAGAGCCTTCTCATCCTGGGAAGTTGCTTCCCCACACCCCTCCCAAGTGAAGTTGTCTCACGTAATCCAGTTATTGCTGTATTGTTGTTCTAAAGGCACTGCTTTTTCAGAGGGCAAGCATAGCATGAAAATTCATACTTGTATGTTCTCTTTCATTGCTGAGTTACTTTTTTCCTGCATTTGAAAACGATTACTATTTTCCTCAGTGACTTTGTTTTGAGGATTTCTAAATACTTTCATTAAGAATCTTTTCCTTTCCTACCTCTTAGGAACTCAGTTCAGCTATGCCTAAATCTTTCATATAGAGAGTTCCTGCTTATTTTATGTTGTTTTTCAGATATCTGACAGCTCTATTATTATTGCAGAATCAATGGAAAGGGAATTTGTGACATGTTGGCACCAAATAAACGGGTGTCATGGCCACTGCAACAACAATGTGTCTTAGTTTAGCTCTGACAGTGAAATCTTGGGCCCACTCTGCTTGTCTTTTGTCTCATTTTCTCATTTTCCCAAACAAATAATACGGTCACTTTTGCAGGAAGGCATATATAGATCTTAAAAGTTTGGGTATTGATTTTTTCTTCAAAACTGAAAAAGAACACAGACTGCAGACACTGAGTTTTACAGAGCCAGCCAAAACAGTGTTGCTTTTACAACCTAATGGCAAAAGCAACCTTGCTGGTAGTTGGCTAATAATTCATTTGAATGATGTAGTCTGAAGCCTATGGGGGAAGAGGAGGACATGGTGAAGGGATTAGGGGAAAGCTTCCAAAATCCTTTTTGCCAAAGATGTTAAGGCATTCGAGTGCCAAGCGTTTACTTTCTAAACGGGTTGGTTTTACATTCCAGATAGTCTGTGATTCAAATTTATTCTACACATCTTCTCATGAGGTTCTTATGTGGCCTCCTGGGAGAAATTCAGCTGAATTCCCCCATCACTGACCAGTCCCAGCAGAATGTATGTGAGGCCAGCAGAATGATGAGTTGTGTGGGCCCTGTGTACACTGTAGAGAGGTATATGCATAGACGTACACGCACTTACCTCATTAGGTCGTCTCACAGACTGCAGAGATAAAGGTCCTACTTTAAATTGAAAGCCCTTCTCAACTTCTATAGAATCCAGTCCCCAATAGAGAGAGAGAGAGAGATTGGCAAATTTATCTAAAATGCCATCAGCAGTTCATTGATGCCACATTATTTTCATCAAATGGGTCAAAAGATCACCATTTGTACAGTTTTTGTTGTTGTTGTTGTTGTTGTTTTTGTCCCAAAGCTTCCATTTCAGTCCTCTAACCCAATATGTATTACTGTATTATCAGTAAATTTTCAGGGATATTTCTCAATGACTGTGCAGCTTTCCCCTTGACAACCCAGCAGAAAAGTTCCTGTCCCCGTGTAACAAATTTTGATAGCTAAGGAAGCATCCCTCAAAATAACACAGGCATACCTATATTCTTGATAAAATTCCTAATTTATATTATTTCTAAGGACAGAACTAGATTCAAAGTAGTACCCCAAACGGAAACATTGCTTCAGATAACATATATCACAGTGTTAAACAGTTTTTGTTACTGACATTACCATTCCAGAGACTTAAGTATAACTGACAAAGTATAGGCTGTATGAAACGTAAGTAAAAATATTACAGCATATGGGCCAAATCTGAAAAAGATGCATATAAAGTGTACTTTGTGTAAACTTGTTTATAGTTAAGGGACTGTTGAGTTCAATTCATCAGATATGACCGTGTGCTTCTCTACAGCACAAGTGTATGCTGTGGCTACTGCTCTTTGACCCTGTTAAACAGACTGGTCCTTCTCCAGTCTCTTTTTTCCTCCCTTTCCCTCTTTTCTCTTTTCTGGACTAGGAGCGAGCAAAAGAAAAAAAGGATATGCGATAGGCAAAAGCCATTTCGTGTCCTGGTTGAATTGTTCGGTATGCACCTCCGAGAGTGCGTGCTGAAGATCACCACTAACTCGAAAGACAGCCACCTCTAGGTTGTTCTGCCAAAACCAGGGCAAGGGGAGACTTCTGTGGGAAACCCCGGGTTAAAGAAAATTAAGCAGATTAGCAGATTGCCATTGCCAGCCTTCACAAAAATCTTTCAAATTCGACTGTGCGGTATGGGAAACAGAGTCTATGCACTGTTACCTAAAACTTATTTGATCATGAAATACTTCTTCCTCTGAAAAGACACTGATATGTCAAGGGGAATGTTGGCATGGGCCCCGAGAGCAAGCAGCAAAGCGACACTGTTCCTGAGAAGTATGAGTGACCCCAGAGCAAATAGAAACCAACCGTCATGAAATAAGCTTCCCAAGAATACTTCCATTTTCAGGCCTACCTTTTTATTTGGGTTAGGAGAGAAGAACCAGTATTCGAATTAATGATTTTCCTTTTAGAATTTCTAAGAAGCCCTTTCATGAGGAAAAAATAAAAACAAAGGAACCTTTAGGAATTATTCTCTGTCAGCTCCTTGTGCATCAGCTGCTTGTGAATTGGGGTTAGAGCTTTAGAGATGACTGTCATTGACTAGCCTTCACTGTCATTATGGCCCACATGACTTCTGAAAACTATCATTTTATTTTTAGTGACATTTTGATGACAGAACTACTCTTCTCTTTCTTTTTTTTAATTCCCCATTTTGGCTGCTGAGGCTAAATCAATACAATCTCTGGTCTCTTTCTCCCCATCTTGCTGTTTCTTTGCCCACTTTATTCCTCCTGCTCAGAATGCCCTTTTCTGTCCTATATGCATATCTAAATTCTGTCCTTTCCGCTTCGATTTATGAAGCAGTAATTTCTCTCTTCTTTCCATACCAAAGCACTTTGCCTGTAGCCTTGCTTAACTGTACCTCTAATACCATGCCACATGGGGCAGTTAATTGATGTCCATGCCCTGCTGGTTGGGGAGCATCAGAAGACAGATAGCCATGTCTTAGACATCTCTGGACCCTCCACCTGGGTTCATCTAGTGGTTGTACAGAGTAGCTATCCAGTGGATGTTGACTGATGAAAGAGTGACTGGTTAATTATTTGTAGTGTCCTACTTCCTCTCAGTTACTGGTTGTATATTGCTAAAGCAAATATGATAGGAAAATAAAAGTGGCAGAAAGTATTGCCTAATTGGTTCTTCAGGGCATCCCTTATAAATACTACGAAACAGGAAAACATTTCTTGAGTCAAGTGTTGAATTCAGACTGTCCTCCTGCTACTCTTGAAGGGAGAAGACTATGGTCCTTCTTCTGGACAGAGAAAGACACCTTTCTATGAGGTGCTTGAAAGTACCAGTATCCAGCTGCTCTGTTTCCCTGGTCGTTGTCTCTCGAAGGTTCTAAGGGTCATCTCTATTGAATTCAAACACTTCTCAGTGCACTTGTCAAAACTCTGTCCAAGTTTTCTCTACCTCACAATTTTGTAGTTCTCCAAATTGGATGGAATTGTTAATTAAGGGTCAGGCCAGTACTAAATATAGTAGGACAATTACTCTTGAATGTTAACATATGCTAGAGGCTCTAAGTTACAGACATCCAGCTTTCAAGCGGCTGTTACTGCTCTGACCACATCTCACTCCCAGTGCCCCCTCTGTCACTGCCCTGAAAGCTACCACGGAAAGGCAAAAAGCAAGTTATAGCTTGGGAAGATCTATGGACAAAGATGCAAAGGAAAGAAAGTTGACCTGCAAAGAGGAATTGCTCAGGGTTGCTGACCCCAAGAACAGCAGCCTTCAGGGCCTGGGTGACCTGTCACTTCCCACTACCTACATTTCTCTACCCTGCCTTGTTAGGCCACCTGAGATTCCAGTAATTAGAGAAGTATAACCATTCTTTCTCCAGTCTGATTACTGTGTGCTGAGAGAGGAAACCTACTAGACCACTGGTTCACTTTCTCAGATGTACCAGCAGTAGGAGCTACTCACTCTGCGGCCATGTGAACTAAATTCTGGGAACTTGGAGAGGGTCCGGGCAGCCTTGCAGTCACCTCTCCTTTCCTCAGCCCAACCTCCCCACACCCCACCCCACCACCTTACACGTGCTTATCTGGCCTCTCCATTTGCCATGCTCCCATCACACTATGAGAGGCATCACTGCATTGTACAAAACCTTGGGGAGGGGGGGACACTGTTCACATAGCAGTGAATTAGCACAGTCATTAGTAATTGTCTAGCACGTGTGGTAGGGATTCAGTAAATGTTTGTAGCCATTGTGTGCTGGGTCCGGGATTCTCTGAGATAAGTCTCAGTTATGAAGTGCGCAAGACATGGCATTGGCCCAGGGCTGGTGACTTCTCTACTCCACTTAGCTGGGGAAGGATCCACATAATGGAAACATTCCCTGTACTATCTCAGAGAAAGAGCTAAAAGTCTGCCAGGCCAGCAGGAAATTCAGGCCTTTTTGCCTCTCCCAGTGATTCTTCTTCAAACTTTTCAGCCTTGCAACCATTGCTTCAGAGTCTTGCAGATAACAAGGGCACCTGAGTGACTCAGTCAGTTAAGCCTTCAGCTCAGGTCATGATCTCAGGGTCCTGAGATGGACTCCACATTGGGCTCCCTGCTCAGTGGGGAGTCCGCTTCTCCCTCTGCCCCTCCCCACCCCCACTTGTCCTCTCTCTCCCCCTCTCTCAAATAAATAGATAAAATCTTTTTTTTTTTTTTTAATTCTTGCAGATAACAGAAGTGCTGCTCAGATGGAGGGAAGGAGAGAGTTGAGGCTTTTCCCTACTTGGTTGCTTTACCTCCCTTCATGGAGGTCCTCAAGGTCCCTTTGAACAGAGTGGAACCATTGGATAGCCAGTTTAGCATGCTGGGCATTTCATGTGCTTTACTGTGCTTATTAATTATTACATCTTGTTTTCAAAGTAACTCTCTTTGCACCAGAATGTGTGGTGAAGTTGTTTTACCAATCCCTGGAAGTTTTGTTCTTTCCTTCAACAAGTTGGTAGCCACTCTTTTTGGAAAAGCATTAACATGCATAAGCACTGTAGTCAACTTCCGTGCTCATTAATGAAGCCCAGAACTAATAGTTACATTGTCGTAATTTGACAAAGCCATCTAAATCTATGCATGTTTTTTGAAAGCTCCCTAAACATGCTGCTAAATCCCCTAAAAAGCTCCTAAACTGCTTTGGCAGCCATTAGCCAAGCATAAGCAGAGGAGCTCTTTTCAGTAAGTGAACAAACAGAGAAAATATGCTGAATGGCTGGACAAATGTGTTTCGGCTGCCCTTTCACTTACCGATACAGAGGTGCAGTCAGTACCAATCACTGTTTTCCCTGCTGCCCTGAAAATCACAATATCTCTTTTCATCCCACAGGCTCTTTTCACCACAGTAATGTGTCTTTAGAATGACACTGGCATCAGCCTGCTTCCGCTGTCTGAAGTCCAGAGAGCTTAAAAACACATTTCAGGATTCAAGACTCGAACCTTCCTCCCCTTCCGTTTTCCGACCGCCCACTCTGCCCTCCCTCCCTCTGCAACCACTCCACCCCCTCCCCAGATTCTTGTCAGTTCTTCCAGCTCTCCTCACTGAATAAACAAAATTCACTTCTCTGTCCGAATGCAGCTCTCTAAAGTAAACGTAGAAAACTTCTCTCCGATATTCCCAAGATCTAAGAACTCAGTTCAAGGGATGCGCATAAAGAAATGCTCTTATATGTCGGTAATAGCTCAAAGGTCAAAAGGAATGTGGAAATTCTGTGCCCTGACGAGGTGTGCTGAGGAGCAGGACCTCGCTGTCTATCTGAGTATCTCCTTCCTCTGCCCTCACCCCCTTGTCACTCGGTCCCTGCCTGCCCCCGCTGCACATACACACTCACCTTTTGTCGTCTCGTCTCAGAAGTATGTGCCTGCACCTGTGTTCCGCCTTTACTGTTGGGAGCTTCGTAAGAGCAAATGCCGTGTCTTATATCTCTTTTGGCCGCTCCTGATTCTGAGTACTTAATACATTGCTTTGGAATGAAGGCGATTACTTTTTATCCTTCTGAAAACTGAAGCGGAGTAAGTGCAAAGATACATGTTAGCGAGGTGCTTCTAGTTGTAGCAGTTGTTGGGGCGGAATATTTGAAACACCACGTTTCTAAAAAACAGTACTGATTGTTTTTTCTCTCCCTTTTTTTGTATGTTTGTTTTTATTTCTTTATTTTGCTTCAGATTATAGCAGTCTGTAGAGAGGCAGCCCTTCTGGCTCTGGAAGAAGACATTCAAGCCAACTGCATTATGAGAAGACATTTTACTCAAGCCTTGAGCACTGTGACACCGAGAATTCCTAAATCACTGAGATGTTTCTATGAAGAGTATCAAGAGAAGAGTGGGCTGCATACACTCTGAGAAAGTATACATATTCAGTATGCTAAAAATGCTTACTAGAGAAAACTTGTTTCTTTTTTAAGAATTTTTTCTTGAGAGTGTCAGAAAAATCCTTCATAAGCAAAGTGTCTGAAATATGTTGACTGGAAATTGAGGGGCTTCAATGGTTAAAGACATTTTAAATGATATGGATACAATGAAAATATCCATGAAAGTCTCTGGACATGAGTTTAAATCAGTTTTATCTGGAAATGTGTGCTGAGTTTTAAAAATCAAACTTTAGCTTTTTCATTTTTGACCTAGTTTATTCATCCCATGAAATGCTCTCCTAACTCCAGAATCTTTTCCACTGCATTCCTAAGTGCCCAGCCTATGAGCATCAGTTTTATACAAGAACATAAAGAATGCATGTGGATTAGTCCATAGTGAGAAAGATTTACAGATCTTTATTTTTAAAGGCCAGCTAGTGAAATAGCCAAATGCACCAACCAGGTTTATATATATATATATATTTTAAGATTTTATTTATTTGACAGAGAGAGACACAGCGAGAGAGGGAACACAAGCAGGGGGAGTGGGAGATGGAGAAGCAGGCTTCCCGCAGAGCAGGGAGCCCGACGTGGGGCTCGATCCCAGGACCCTGGGATCATGACCTAAGCCGAAGGCAGACACTTAACAACTGAGCCACCCAGGAGCCCCTGCACCAACCAGGTTTATATGGCATGTTTCCAGATATGTTTTGTTTTCATTATAATCCACACCTACATTTTTGCTTTGGCCTTCTTAATCTGTACTTAACAGTGATTAAAAAAAAAAGAATTAAGAGTTATTTCATGTAACGCCCTTTGCAAATTTAAAAAATTGGAAATATAATCCCAATCCAGGCCTAGAGCAACAGAGTTGTTTTGTTTCATAAAATACTATAAATAAATTGTATGTTAGTGTTTTAATTTGCACCCATTTTCAGGTTACCAATAAACTTTTTCAGTTCAAAGATAAACCAAATTGTACTCTTAATCATATTGTCTTATGCTGCATTCGAAATATGTATATTTGTGCTCCTAATTATTTATCTTTAGGATTTCTTGACACTTTAATATTCCATAAATATCTTTGAAAAACTGTCAGAAATTGACTCCCTGACTTCCAGTTGAGAAGTTGGCAATGGAAAGAATGTGCGCTGAGACATGCCCACTGTAGATCTTTGAAAATTTCCAGAAAGACAAGTCAGGCGAGAAATACCTGATTATCACAATAATGGGACTATACAGTGTTGTATTCTGAAGTCATGTCTCAAAATATCTTATCCTTTGACTATCAAAAATAGATTTGTAAGGCCCTTTTTCCCAGACTACATTAGGTTTATTAGTATATACATAAAACCACCCAGGTAACAAGGAATATGACCACTACTTAGAGCTGTGCTGTCAAATGTAATAGCTACTAGTCACATATGGCTATTTAAGTTTAAATTTTAATGAATTAAAATTAAATAATACTAAAAATGTAGTTCACCAGACACGTTAGCCACATTTCAGGTGTTCCATAGCCCCCTGTGACAAGTGTCTGCCATGTGGACAGAATAGATTGTAGAACATTTCCATCACTAGAACATTCTGTTGGGTTTCTGCTGATTGAGAATATAAGGCTTACACAATGAAATAAACAGGACCTCAAGATTACTTTTATGCTTCCCATTTTCAGAAAATAAGAGAAAAACCTTATCCCCAAAGGCCTAAACAGAAAAAAATTTAGATTCTCACTGCCAATAAAATAAAAACCAGCAATAAGCTTGAACTAGCACAGGCTCTCAGGCTGGAAGCTGGGTGGTGGGGAGGGAAGGGGGCAATCTCAGTCAACGAGGAGCTCAGCTGTTAATGACCACTCAGACCCTTCAGCCCATGTGACATAGAAGTCATAACCAAGCCTCAGACATAATGCCCAGATCACTAAAGACCAACACCTTCAGTGTAAGGGCAAATTAGAAAAAAATTCCTCCTGCTGACCAGAGAAATCACAAGGAGCCTCTCTTGACTTGCTTTGTGCTTTGGCTTTGAAAAGAAAAGAAGCAGCTCCTCTGAGAATTCTTTGAGCTTACCTGACCACGGCTTCTGGGTTTGAATTCACACCACCTTTGTGGTACAGAAGCTTGAAACCTAAAACTTAACATGAAAATATGGATCCATGCTAAAAATATCCTTGGGATGACTAGCAGTTCCAATAGTTGGAGGAATATAGCCTTACCCAGGCCGCAGAAGATTCCAACAGCTAAAACCCTACTTACAGAGTTTATAATCCCAAAGGATGTGGAGCAGTGGAGCATAAATTGGTACAGCTACTTCGGAAAGCAACTAGCATATTTAGTAATGTTGAAGACCCCTATAGTCTTCAGAGTTCTCCTCGGTGTATGTCTCAGAGCAAGTTGTTTTCAAGGAGGTCATGATTAAGAAAATCATAGCACTAGTATTTAAATAGTAAGAAACTAGAAACGATCTATCCATCAGTCAGAGAATGGATTTCTATGGATACCCATACAATGCAATACTTATGGCAGTAAAAAAGTAATTAAAGCTACATGGAAAATGGGAATTTCAAAAAGAACATTTCAGAAGAATATATTTATTTAAAGTTTAAGGCATGCAAAATAATATGTTGTTTATGGGAACACATGTAGTAGAAGACTACATGGAGGGAAATGAAAAGCATCAAATACCAGGGAGAATTTCCTCAGGGGAGAAAAGTTGAAATGTCCTATCTTAAACTGGGTGATGTGAATACAGGTGTTGATTGTAATCCAGTCTACACTTTTTTATGCCTAAGTATTTCATAATAATGTTTAAAAGATCAGCCTTAAACTGACACGTTATGCTGCAAAGGGCAAAATGCATCTCAAGCCCTGTTCTGCGTTCCTAACCAGCATCACAATCCTATCCTTCCACCCAGTCAGTGGACTTCCAGTGCAATCCACGATGCCTACCACCCTGTGTGTCTGGAAAATCAGAAGTACCAGGATGATGGAATAAAACCGAAGAAGGCAAAAAAAGATCAGGCTTTAGGACCCAGAAAATGAGAAATCTGTTGGTGAGAGTTAGTGGTTAGGTGATCCTCCTCTGAGGGTGGTTGCTGGGGGGGGATAAATCTGGAGTGAGATCCGTTTCCATGGCACTGTGGTCGCTCAAGGAGCAGGAAATTAAGAATTTAAAAAGATTTTAGAGGGGCGCCTGGGTGGCTCAGTTGTTAAGCGTCTGCCTTCGGCTCAGGTCATGATCCCAGGGTCCTGGGATCGAGCCCCGCATCGGGCTCCCTGCTTGGCGGGAAGCCTGCTTCTCCCTCTCCCACTCCCCCTGCTTGTGTTCCCTCTCTCGCCGTGTCTCTCTCTGTCAAATAAATAAATAAAATCTTTAAAAAAAATAAATAAATAAAAATAAAAAGATTTTAGAGCATTACATTTTTAATCTATTACAAACCAATTATTTTTTCCTATCTTTAGATAGCTAATTATTACCATTGAAAAGGCAATGATCATCTTTATTTGAAGTTTGTGCCCTTTTTATAACAGTACCAGTAAAAACCTGAGTCATAGAAAAGAGCAGGTCAGGTGTCACTAATAACAGTTTACCCCAGCTTCATCTCTGTGAGGGCTTTAGTTCTGATGCCCGAGTCTCCTATGTGTGGATTTAAAATCGTGTGTATTATTTGGGTTTGTTTGTGATTGAATGACACAGTATAGTTCATGGAAAATTTAAGTGCAGCAAGAAAAGAAAATATCCAGCTTCCTGTCTTAAGAAAACAATTTGCTTTATTGGCATCTGCTCAAATGTTTGTCGTTGGTCCAGAGTCTCTTCAGGGTTTCAGGATACTCACATTGACACTTTTTTTTTTTTTTTCAGTGTTCCAAGATGGTTTTATTTCAATAGTCAAATTAGTGTTTCTTTCTAACAACAAAATTTAGAAGAATGGCTTCTAATTTTTTACTCCTTTATGACAAAGAAAGTGTATTTCTAAGCTTAATTCTGACTGTCCTAACTTTGCTTGAAAAATGTTTAGTTCTGTGTTATTTCTAATATATAAAACAGGTTTTTTTAAATAATGTATAGGTTTTCCACTTTGGAAAAATAATTATTGAATTTATAGAAAAACCAAGCTTGAGTGTATGTTTAATTTATCTTAATCAGGAGAAGGCTGCAGAAAAGTTGCTATAAAGATAGAATGAAGTTATTTCCCTGGCCTGTTGTTACTTAAATTTCTGAAGGTGAGGTTGTTAGAGTTTTGGTTCATTTTGTCATGTTTCCCTGAGTCCTTCTGTTAAAGATGAGCACACACCAAAACACCCTTTGAAATTATATATGGGTTGAATTTGCAGGTCCACGTAGAAATTCTAATGCTCCAAGTTGATTTGCTTTCCTTCCTTCAGTTTTCATTATAACAGTTGCATGCATGGATAGGCTTTTTACCTACTATCTATGTCAAATATACCCCAGTAGCCTATATCTTTTAGGACTCACTTTTGGGGAAAAGAATTCATTCTAGCAAATTTAGGCAGAAAGAGTTGTTACAAGGTTTTAAATGGGTTACAAAATTATTGAGAAATTTGTAGACTCCTCTTTCAAGACCCAGTGATAAACATTTCTTTTTTTTTTTTTAATTTTTTTTTATTGTAAGTGATAAACATTTCTGGAAAGATGGTTAAAATGACGCACTTAAGGTACCACACACAACAAAACCCAAAGAAATGAAAAGAAAGAAAAATAGAGTTCATCTATGCTGAAATCAGGGAATGGATTAAACCCCAGGTAAAGTATTTCAAAGGCTATCCGTCAAGTACAACACATTTTGGACCAACTTTTTAAGTTGGTTAATTCCATGAATTCCAGGAAGTTCAACATCTTACTCTGCTTCAGAACACATATGATGTGTTAAGACTCCATCAATTGTAAGACTTTTAATTTAAAAACACTTTTTTGGAAAAAATAATAAATTACTGTGATTTTAATATTATTACATCCTGATTTCAGAAACATTAAAATGTGAAAAATATTTGGGGCACCTGGGTGGCTCAGTCAGTTAAAGTGTCCAACTTTTGGTTTCAGCTCAGGTCACAATCTCAGGGTCCTGGGATGGAGTGTAGTGTCAGGCTCCACGCTCAGAGGGAGTCTGCTTAAGGATTCTCTCTCTCCTTCTCTCCCTCTCCCTCTGCCCCTTGCCCCCCCACCCCCGCTCGCAGAGTCTCTCTCTCTCTCTCTCTCTCAAATAAATCTTTTTTAAAAATGTGAAAAATATTCGTATTAAAATCAGTCAAATACAGTTAAGTGAGTTGGGAACTGACATGTGATAGTATGTTCATATGTTTGTCATAAACCCACAGCAATTAAGATACTATTGGCACCAACATAATCATAAACAATAATAAAAATGTTGACAGGTAAAAAGGAGAGTCAAGGATATGGAGCACAGATTATTTGGGGCCAGGAATAATCACAGATTGAAATATCCCAGAGGGAAATAGCAACAGGGGAACTATGCCAAAAATCTGGGGGGGAAAGTTTGGCAGTGGAGGAGAAACAAAGTACTGAAAGCTAGAGTATGTTAGGAGAGACACTTTCTGAGGAAAGAGGAAAATAGTTTAGAATACAACTGCTTTGAAATCTCAAAAATGTTAAAATACAGGCAATGTGATATAGGATATAATAAAACATTTGAATAAGATTCAAAAGGAACAGAGCTAACGGAATTTATAATTTATTCCACAAATATGCTCCCACAGACACAAAATGGCATATTATTTACCATCTAATGGTGAAGTATTTATTATAGCCTTATTTGTTATAATAGCAAAATATTAGAACAATTCAAGTATCTATCAATAGGGTCTATTTAAATAAATTATAGTATGTCCATACAATGGAACAGTATAGTGCTATAAAAAAAATAAATAAGCTCTTTATAAACTGATCTAGTAATTTTCTCCAAGATACAGAGAATCTAAATAACTTATAACAAATATATGCTTAAACTCTGCAAACAGAGAATGCACAATATTTTATTCTCTCATATAATCTATATAAATTATATAATAGGGTGTATACACACATACATACACAAAATATTTGCAAATGCAGAAATGTTGTAGAATGTGCCCTATAATCACCATGTAATAAAACTAAAACTGAGAGGGGCGCCTGGGTGACTCAGTCGTTAAATATCTGCCTTCGGCTCAGGTCATGATCCCGGGGTCCTGGGATTGAGCCCCTCATCGGGCTCCCTGCTCCGCGGAAAGCCTGCTTCTCCCTCTCCCACTCCCCCTGCTTGTGTTCCCTCTCTTGCTGTCTCTCTCTCTGTCAAATAAATAAAATCTTTAAAAAAAAAAAAAAACCTAAAACTGAGAAATGTAGAAATAACAAAACCCCAACTGTTTAGAAGTTCAGAATTCATCTTGAAATGATTCTTTGATCAAAGGGGAAATCAAAATAGTAGAATATCTGGAAAATAATAATGAAAATACTATATATCAAAATCTATGGAACTCAACACTTTACACAGAAGATAATTTATAAATCTAAATACTTTCATTAATAGAATAAGATTATACATTAATAGAATAAAATAATAATGAAAATACTATATATCAAAATCTATGGAACTCAACACTCTACACAGAAGATAATTTATAAATCTAAATACTTTCATTAATAGAATAAGATTAAATTAAGAAATCTCCTCAAAAAGTTATCATAAATAACTCCACAATTAACTTTAGGAAAATATAAAGGTAAAAGCTTAAATTCAAAAAACAACAGAAATGATTGATCCAATAGCCCATTCTTTGGAGAACAAAATCCAAAACAAATTAATCTTTTTGTGGTGGACAGAATGACGCCCCCTACACACATATACACACAAAGACGTCCACGTTCTAGTCCCCAGAAATCGTGTAAATGATAATGTTACCTTAAATGCCAAAAGGGACTTTACAGATGTGATTGAATTAAGGATCTTGAGGTGAGAGTACCCTGGATTTTCTGCATAGGCCCAATGTAATCATAAAGGCCCTTATAAGGAGGAAAAGAAGGAAGCAGGAGAATCAGAATCAGAGCAGAGATCAGAGAAATTCGAAGATGCTACGCTGCTGGCTTTGAAGATGGAGGAAGGGACCAGGAGCCAGGGAATGCTCAGCCTCTGGAAGCTGGAAAAGACAAGGAGAGGGATTCCCCGCCCCCCTAATGCCTCCAGGACAGCCCTGGCAACACCTTGACCTTAGTCCCATTTCATAGACTTATTGCAGACTGCTGACCTCCAGAACTGTTATGGAGTAAGTTTGTGTTGTTTTAAGCCACTGTTTGTGATAATATATTACAGCAGCAATAGTAAACTAATATGGTTTCTGGCTTGCTTTTTAAAAGATAACAAAGCCACAAATACATAAAGTTGAGGGGAAAAGAAACCACATTTATGAATGAAATAAAAAATTAAGAATTTTGTATAATCGTGCCAATAAATGTGAAACCCCTGGTGAAACTGTTGATTTTCATATAGCTACCTCTCACGAATTCTTAAGCTCGGATGGTTTTATAGGCTAAAATTAATTCAGGTCTTCAATCCAATCATCGTTATGCTACTGAAACTGTTTCAGAGCATAAAGAAAAAGGAAGTTTTCCCAATTCCTGCTGTGACTGACATAACGCCACCCCCCTTTCACTAGCTACATACCTTTAAAAGAAGCACCTTTAAAAGATTACTACTCAGGGCGCCTGGGTGGCTCAGTCGTTGAGTGTCTGCCTTCGGCTCAGGTCATGATCCCAGGGTCCTGGGATCGAGTCCCACATCGGGCTCCCTGCTCTGCGGGAAGCCTGCTTCTCCCTCTCCCACTCCCCCTGCTTGTGTTCCTGCTCTCGCTATGTCTCTCTCTGTCAAAAAAATAAATAAAATCTTTAAAAAAAAAAAAAAGATTACTACTCAGAATCAAATAATTTAGCATATTAATAGAGCAAAATAGAAAACAATGCATTCAGTATGGAATTCAACATTCATTTCTCAGTGTTTCAAAAGGTAAAGATAAGATTAACCTGCTAAAAATAGTAATACTAAGTCCATGGCCCGTAATGTAATTAAATATCAGAAACTAGGGCAATTGTTTACCATTGTTCTTTGAGAGCTAGTGCATGAAGTCATACAAGGGAATAAAGTAAAAACCCCAAGATAATTAACTGAGGGGTTATTATGTAACTAGTATAGTCTCAGACTTCACCGGCTCTTAACAACAAAATAAGGGCACATTTCCTTTCACACCCAATTTACGTCTTTAAGTTTTCATTCTGCTATAACCAAAAGTCCATTCTACTGGTTTTACTCCTTCAAATATTTACTGGGATTCCCCTGATGAATACTTCAATGTTTGTCAAGTCCAGTTGGCAGTAGCTTAACACCCACTTCAATGCCCACCTCTATCCCACAGTCTCCCCACGTAAGCCACTCCTCACCCAGGGGCCCTTGATGCTATCTCTTAACAAGCTCCTCCAGGTCACCAGCAATTCCCTATTACTTTGTCCCGAGTGTGGGCAAGGACCTTGCCTCAGCAGCCCCCAGTGCACAGGCTAAGGCCAGATCTTGGATTTTTACAAAACTACTACTAATAAGGAACAATTACAACGATGAAAAGAAAACACTTCAATTTCAGATTGGCTATCAGAGCTCCTAGTGTCTATATGCATGTTCCTCCATGGGCATATATATATGCTGTATCTTGCTCTATCTCTTTCAACCACCCTGTTCAAAGAGCCAGTCTATCACATACTGAATGTCCACAGAGGAGGGGACAGGGGTGAGGGGCTGGAGGTTGGATCCATGCGAATGGCCAATGATTTCATCAGTTATATCATGTAGCCGGGGGGTTAGTAAACACATGGAGATTTGGGGAGAGTGGCTCAGAGAGCATGAAAGCTCCGTGCCCTTTCCCACACCTTGCCCTATGCATCTTTTCCATCTGGCTGTTCCTGAGTTTTATCTTTTATAATAAGCCAGTGATCTAGTAAGCAAAATGTTTCCTTGAGTTCTGTGAGCTGCTCTAGCAAATTAATCAACCCAAAGGAGTGGGTCATGGGAACCTCTGATTTATAGATGGTCATAAGCACAGGTGATAACCTGGACTGATGATTGGCATCTGAAGGTGGCAGGATGTGAGGGGGATGGTGTGGAGGCTGTGGGGGTGGGTTGGGGGGAAGCAGTCCTAAAGGACTAAGTTCTTAACCTGTGGAAGCTGACTCTATCACCAGGTAGTGTTGGAATTGAATTAAATTAATAGCTCAATGGTTGGAAGAAAAATCCCCACATCAGAATTGGTGTCAGAATAATATTTGTTTTTTTCTGGACTTCTGAAAAGGAGTGCCAAAAAAATTTATGCTACATTAACTATAAGGCTGCAATAATTATTATGGTGCTGATTTTCATATAGTAATGATATATATGCTCTCTTATTATAGGAAAGGACTTTGTTTCCTGAATTTCATTAGTTGTTCAAAAATTGTCTTTAAAATGCACATGGTCAAAATCTTCTCTGCAGGTTCTCATGATATAAACAAACAAATAAAAATAAACTCAACAATATTTAGATTTGAAAGCAAGTTACATAACCTGGTTTCACCATAATTATACAACTTTGTTTTCCACCACTCCTAAACAATACCTTCTATATTTGCTAAAAATTGGGAGTTTAGATCTTACTCAGTTTACAGTGAGAAGCCCATGTTCAGTTCTGATGGTCTTTGATGTCTTTGGTGTTTGATGGTCTATATAGATTTCACATTTCTTGGAATCCTTTTAGCCAAAAGTATCTCTTTCCTCTCCCTGTCTCTTTCCTCTCCCTGTCTCTTTCTCTCTCTCTCCCTGTCCGATGCCCATCAACAGTTTGGTATTTGCATGAAATATCACAAGGACTGTGGAGTTTACTTGGTTGGTTGTCTGAAACGGTCTCAATGGTGGCCTGTATTTCATAAGATTAAGATGCTAGAGCTTTCCTGACATAATAAAGATGAAGGAATTTAGCCCTAGATCCTGATAAGTGGCAGAGCCAGGGAAGATGAGAGGCCCCAGGCCCTAGGGCAGGCTTGGCTTCTAAGAGGACCACAAAAAGGTGCTCTATGGCTACAGAGAGAAAGGCAGGGTAGATGGTACTGGGCAGTAAGTGGAGAGATTTGATGGAAACTTAGGACTATTTTTCTTAATGAAATAGGAAGCTCTGTTCTCAGCTAAGTATAGGGATGGAGGAGGAAGTTTTGGAGGTTTGGGAAGAAAGAGTAAATGGCCTATGAGAGTGTAGTAAGATGGCGGGGCAGCACTAAGTTCCCACGGAGGTCACTGGTCAGGAAATTAGAGCACAATGAATTTTCTGTCATTGGTCAAATTCTTATATTTTTACCTTAAATTCATACCATTTTTATAGTTTTCCTCTACTTTTTTTTCTCCATCTTATTTTAGCATGTAACAGCCTAAAACAAATTTAATCCTCAATTTCCATTGTAAGTGAAGGAAAAATCACTTGGCTTCTATGCCAAATAAAAATTTTTTAAAATCCTTTTTTATTTGCATGTTTCCACAAGAAAATTTTGTGGCCTTCTGTGCTTTCCCCCCTCCAAGGAACTTCTCAGTAGGAATTCCTCAGAAAGCTTGATGAGGGTGATTGAGTGAGTGCAGAAGAGCCTATTGGCTGAGCATTAAAGGACAACGGTTAGCCATTTCAAGGACTCCTACTCAGCTCTCTTGCCTTCAGTCAAAAGGGAAATCTGGTCCTATGTCTCCTGGGTTCACCTTCAACAAATTGTCACTTTATTCCTCCACATAGCTCCCATTTTAGTAATAAAATGTGTAGTAAAAGCTAGGACTTGGAATCATTTTAGTAGGTACAGAAATACTAACACACATTTTCAAATATTTTGTAAGTCATAAAGACCCACACTTTCGTAAAATGTTGCGATTTTTGGTAAGTTTTCTTACAAAAAGCTGGTGAAAACAAAATATATTACAGTGGAGTTTTAGCCCAGAGCCAGATTGTACTAAACCCAAAGAACCGTGAGGATTTTTCCAGTGGCTTCTGGGGTAATGTGTCCTTTTCACCTTTTAGGGTGGGTGAAAGTTCATCACCACAGAGCCCACCAGCCCTGGCAATGGTCCAATAGCTCAGAATCACAAGAATTTGCCCATTGCTTTGGGCGGAAGTTGTCTGTCACTGCCACCCCATGTCAGGTTTCTCCTCTGGTCTCAAGGATGAGCTTATCTCCTCTGCCCTTCCCCGGGGTAACAGTGGAGATGGGGCATGAGGAGGGTGCCTCCACTCCCCAGCACATGCTGGTCCACCAAGCCTTCTGTGTACCACTCTGCACATCTTCCTTTGCTGCTTCCTTTGGCTGATATCGTTCCTTTCCCAAGCACTTAGCTGGCCAGCTCCAGCGGACTAAAGGTGAATTCCAGTAGGAAGCACACGGGGGAAGAAAGGACAAGAATTTTGGCAAAATCACAAAATGTGGATAAGAATATACCAATCAGAATGGAATGCTCACCCATTTCAAGGGGGTGCTGTGAGAACTAATTCGTGTTTGTAAAGGCCTTTGAGTTCCTTGGAGGGAAGGTGCCACCAGAGTGCTAAGCATTATTGTGAAGGGATTATGTGCACAAATACAATACCAGGAGCCAGGATATTACTAAAAATAAAGCAGAACTTTCTGTGAGGAAGGTAAGGAAGGAAATGCCTCACTGAAAAAAGCTTAACTGTCTTTTAATACAAATGCTTAGGCTACCGGGTAATGGAACAGCAAATCTGAGATTCTATTCTAAGTAAAGGATTATGTTTTCTCGGCATTGTCAAGGTGCAGCAGAACCAAACAAAATGACTGCTTTACTCAAAAGAGGGTTATAGTCTCTGAAAAAGAGAGTAAGAGGATGTTTGGCTATTGCGCTGTGCAGTCCATCCAGGAGGAAAAAGGCAACAGTAAAGCAAACGTTGGTTTGCACTTGAGGGGAGAGGAGTTTTAAAAATTAAAGAAAGGAGACTGTTCCAAGTTGTAATAACTACTGGAGATTGGTCCCAATGAATCTAGTGATAAAGATTAAAGCTTGTTAGAAACCTAAATGCATTTCGCAGTTGCTTCTTTCTGAAACAGCTGCTGGAAACCCTTAGATTGACATGACAGGAGTAACATATTCTTGCTTGTGTCTATACAGAGAATGGTCACATCAACTGTATAAAAACAAAACAGAACAAACAAACAAAACCCCTCTACGTTGTCCATATCGTAAGTAATACAGGCCGTATTTACGGACGGGTAGTGCTTTAGGAGGCCCCTGTAGACGTTGGGCTAGCAAAACTAAGAGCCGAAATGGGAATGACAACGGTCTCCTTTTCCTTAACTTCTTCTTTCTGACCATTTCCTTCTCCTCCACCTGTTTATTTTGTAACAAGGCCTCTGAGGTCTGAAGCAGATTAGCAAACAAATGAATCCTTTAATGTCATGGAATATTTTCCCCAGCATAGATGGGATTAATCTGCCAGTCCAGCAAATTGTACATTTCAAATACCTCAGCTGCATAATAAGCCATTTCTGCCAATCCCCTAATTTATGGCACAAAGGTCATTTTATTTTCATGTTTGCGCTGCTTAGACTTTCTTTCTTCATTCTTCTTTCCCATTCCATCTCCAACTCTCTCTGTTTTCTACCTTTGAAAATGTCCTGTACATAGCGTTTAGAGAAGCGTCAAAGAGCACACACAATAGCCTGTGGTTCTCCAAGAAGGCAGAAGAGTGAAAGAATGTGGTACATGAACCACCTTCCACCAGCCCAGAGGATACATCTTCAGAAACTCCCGAGGCAGCTTCATTCTGGCTCTGGTTGTGCAACTCTGGTTAAGGGGACTGAACATCATGGCCAAACGTGAGGACCATATAGCCACCAGTCCTTTTTTCTTAAAAATTTTGCTATAATAATGAGGAAACCCTGGGCTGCTTCCATAGACCCTACTTAGACATTTTAAGAACTAGAAATAGGATGGGATGCTTGGGTGACTCAGTTAAGTGTCTGCCTTCGGCTCAGGTCATGATCCCAGGGTCCTGGGATCGAGCCCCATGTTGGGCTCCCTGCTCAGTGGGGAGCCTGCTTCTTCCTTTGCCTGCCGCTCCCCCTGTTCATACTCTCTCTCCCTCTCTCTCTCTGACAAAAATAAATAAATCTTTAAAAAAAAACCAACTAGAAATGGGTTGAGTTTTCTACAAATAGAGAAGGCAAGCAGCATGGCCTCTGATCTTAGAACTAAAAGGTATTTCTAACAACCATTTAATTCAGTGACTTGCCCAAGGTCACAAAGTAAGAGGTAGGGGCAGTTTGGTGGATTACAGCCACATCTTCTGCCTGCCAGAGCCATCCTGTTCTTACCACACCATACTGCTTCCCTAAAAAAGGATCACCATGCTGCTCTCACTCAGGAATCCAAGGGGGAAAAGACTATTTTGGGGATATTTACTCAAAACCATTGGGTAAATTCTGACTCATATTAACATTTCCCTTTACTCAGCCTTTGAAATCTGAACGACATGAGTCACTGAACTATTCTATCCTCTCGGTTGATGACCAAAGGGAAATGCTTCATTTTAAGAAGTAGGTCCTCATAGCTGTTATGGATAAATTTCTGAGAGTCACAATGAACAAAGATATGACGAATAATGAAGCAGGAAGATCCCTGCAGCTGTGAGCCCCACAAGTCCTCATGGCACGTGGGCCAGAGAGACTCCTCTTTCCTGAATTACAAGGTCCCCATCAGGCCTTTAAATTAAAATAGTAGGAACAATGGGGTAAGGAAGAATGAGAATGTAAGCATGATTCTAAAGAACAGCCATGACATCAGGACGTTTTATTTCAAAACACCAAAATAGAATAACAAATGAAGTGCAGCAACATGCAACAAGATGGCTGAATCTTAGCAGTGTGATATTAAATAAACAAGAGAGTTCCAAAAGATTATATACTACATGATACCCTTTATAAAATAGTTTAAAGCAACTAAAATTTTTAAAAACATGTGCAGTTTAGGAATACAATAAAACCATGTAGAAAGAAAAGCGAAGAAATGAGTTCAGAATTCGGGCTGATGGGTGGGGAGGTCAGGGGTTACATCTGTGGGGGGAATGTATGATTAGGTGTGAGTCATTTTCTGGTCCTATTTTTGTTTTGAAAGATGGGTTCATAGTTGTTTATTACATTATTAAAAATAACCAATAAATTTAGGCCAAATAGTCGCAGCCCAATGATAGCAATGTATCATGAACCAAGGATTTTGATTAATCCAATTGACACAGACCAAATTAAAAAAATTTTATTCTTATGCCATTTTTATGACAATTACATTAGTTTCTTAAAGCTGCCATAACACAGAGTGGCTTAACGTCAGAAACTCAGTGTCTCACATTCCTGGAGGCTCTGGAAGTCCAAAATGAAGGGTTGGTTCCTTCCCAGGGCTCTGAGGAAGGATGTGCTCCAAACCTCTCTCCATGTTTTGTAGACGCTCTCTTCTCCCTGTGTCTTCACATCATCTTCTCTCTGTGCTGTGTCCAACTTTCCACCTTTTTTAAGATGCTAGTCATATTAGATTAAGAATCCCTCTGCTGCCTTAATTTGAACATGATTACCTCTCTCAAGATCCTTTGTCCAAATGAGTCACATTCTGTGGTTACTGGGGTTAGGATTCAACATACCATTTTGGGGAGGACACAATTCAACCTATAACAACAATATGCAATACATGACTTGTTAAGATTCATGGCATTGGGAAGGAAAGAAGATAGTTACTTTAATTGTGCATCAACAAGACAGTTTTCAAAGGGTTTTTTTGTTTGTTTGTTTTCATTTTGGCACTGCTGGCTTAAATGTTGTTAATGGAAGAAAGCATAGAAAGACCATCAGAATACTCTAAGAGTTTGTAAGAGAGAGCGAGAGAGACAAATCTCATTCCTTGAAAGTCTTTTGAACTGATCACAAGTTCATGCATACCTCAGAGATATTGCAGCTTTGGATCCAGACTACCCCAATAAAACAAACATCACAAAAAACTGAACTCCGCAATACAGTGAGTCAAATGAATGTTTTGGTTTCCCAGAGCAAATAAAAATTATGTTTATACCATACTGTAGCTTATTAAATGTGCAATAGTATTATGTCTAAAAAAACAATGTGCTCCCTTAATTAAAAAATACTTTATTGCTAAAAAAAATTCCTTTATTGCTAACCATCATCCAAGCTTTCAGTGAGTCATAATGACTGATCACAGATCATACAAATGTAATAATAATGAAAATGTTCAAAATACTGCGAGAATTACCAAAACGTGACACAGAGACATGAAGTGAGCGCGTGCTGTTGAAAAAAGTGGTGCCAGCAGACTTGACCCAGGGTCGTCACAACCTTCAGTTAGTAACAACACACAATATCCGCGACGCGCAAGAACGTGAGGTCGGCCCGTAGCGATTACACATCTTTACGCCAACTTCGATTCATTCTCCTTAAACGGCTGCTGAATCCTAGGTATCCTTTCTAATATGCAATCTCTATCAACATTTAATATGTGCCAGCTTCTCTCTTTCTGGAATCAGTTGATAACACGGGTTTTTAAAAAGTTTGATGTACAAGGTTGTTTATGGCAACATTGTTTGTACTAACAACAGCAACAAAAAAAGAAATACTATCCTAAAAAGTGTACCAGTAAGGGAATGGTTAAATAAATGATGGTATATCCACTCTGGGCAAGCATAAAAATGAACAATATAGAAATAATAAGAATAGCCAAGTAATGATTGAGCATTCGCTATGTGCAAGGTCTGTGCTAAGTGAACTTACTGTCTAGTTTATTCCCAACAAGGTGGCTTATTTGCCCCATGTGCCATTGAGGAAGGTGGGAACTAAGAGACTTGAGAGGCCAAGTAACTTGCCGGAACTCACACAGCTAGTAACCTAGCAGAGAAGGACTCAAACCAAGGAAGTATGTAAGTGAGAAAAAAAAAGCTTTGGAAAATGCGTACCAAGGTATGAACAGCGGTTATCACTCTAAAGCAGTAGGGGTTATGGCCAAATTTTCTTTTCTTTTTTAAAAATCCAAATGTGTGTTTCTCAGACCCATTCCTACCTTCCTTTCTGTCCCCACTGCTGCCAGTTAGAACCGGGTTTCGTCATCCCATGCTTAGTGTACACATCAGTCTCCTGCTCCCCGCTTTCCTCTGAACATCCTGCATGAGCCTGGCATCTGGCAGTCACCTTCTGTCTTCCAAGGAAGTCCAACTCTTCGGGCTGGAAGTACCTAGCCACTTCCTTATAATGTTTTCCTCTCGGGTTCAGCATAATCAGAACTGCTACGAGAAGCCTTGTCTTCCTCCTCCTCCCCGCCCAATCCACGTTTCTGCCACCTCGGGGTCCTTACATAGTTTGCACCCTCAGCCACCATGCCCTTTTCTTCCTTGTCTGCTGAGCTGAAGCCTTCAGCACACAGCCCAAGACCTCCCACCCCATGAAACCGCCCCCCCTCCCCCGCTCTGCCAGCCTTCAGCGTCCTCTCCTTTCCGTGAGCTCCCGTGTCACCTGCACGATTCATTTTGGCACTTAATAGATGCTCGTGCATTATCATTTTACTATTTCATTTGTGCTTTCTTCCTTGTGGGACAGTAGCTCGTGAAGGCAGATAGGACTTACTTTCCTTTTCTGAAACTCTGTACCACTCAGCACCATGCTGTATGTCTACCTGGTGTCCAAGAAACGTATATTTAATAATGCCAATGAATTAAGGTTGCTATGTTTAAAATAGAAACTATCCACAAACACAATAATAAATAGTTTACATAAGGTAAGCTATGAAGCCCTAAATTTTGCCCCAGAGTAAATCGGCCTGGCATAGGTTTATGATGTAATGGTGAGCTATGCTTCTATTCCTGTAACCCTCTAAACCTCATGCCTCATCTAACTGAGGTTCCCGCCCCAGTCTTTGAGTGGAGGGAACAGAGAGGACCATGGGTTTGTAGCTCTAATCAGTTTCACATGTTGACTTTGATATCCCAGCTCTCTCCTGTGACTGGGTTTCTTTCTACCTCTTTTCCAACAGATATACTTTCTGCTTATTACCCTGATCCTTCAGTGATTGGCTTTCCCACCCCTGAATTGAACCCTCTCCTTGGCTGGGGCCCCATACCAGCTGCGCATTTCCTATGTCACCATCTGCCTGGCGGGATATCTACAAGAGCTTGTAGCTAGAACTTTCCTTGGATTTTGGACTAGGTTTGAAGCTTTAGTTAATGGCATTTAAATTCTACGCACCCTTTCCTGATACAGATTTATCTCCCGAATTAATACCTAGTATGGGATTCATAGCGGAGAATTACTGGAATCTCAATTTTCAAAATGTTGCTGTGTGCAGGCTCAGGATTATATAAGACCTTTTCTTGATGAAGGGAGGCTGGTTAGCTTGATCGCTGGGAGAAGAAAATCGGAGTTAGGTCAGGGGGACAGACTGGTAGGAACAGCAATATTAAGAAGGGAGCAGATGCCAGGCTGTGGCGTCGAGCCTGCAGCACCAGGATGGTGGTGCGTTCCTCCTGCGCAGCCCTCGCTTCGGTGACCTTGACTCTTGGCTGCTTCCACTGTCCAGCCCATCCTCGAAAGTTGAGAGAGTGTGAAGAAAACACTCATTTAAGGAAGAGGAACCAAAATATCTATGTGGCACCAAAAGCACTCCTGGCCCCCTACTCTCAACATTCAGGATCAAGGTCATTCTGCCGAGGAAAAGGCAGTCTGAGCTGTGGTAAAGAGCTTAGACTTCACATTGAGACAGTTCTAGAATTTAATCCCAGCTCTACGGTCGACTTCCTGTGTGATCCCCAGTAAATCCCCCAACCTCACCATTCTGTCCTAGGAAGACCTGTTTCTACCCACAGGACATTTCTGACACCAGATGTGTGGGCTTTCTAGACCAAACAATTTTCTGTGGGTATCAACAGAGTGTCCTATAGGTCAATTAGATCTGGACATGAACTACCTGAGCTTAGCACAAATCCTGCAGGCTAAGGGCTCATCCCATAAGGCTGCCCCCCATTTCAGATGCCAATTGCAAGTCTGGGTCACTTTTATCTGTGACTGTCTGGCTATAAATCAGAGATTCCCATGACCCCTCCTCAGGTTCGGTAATTTGCTAGAACAGCTCACAGAACTCAGGAAGGCATGTACTCACTACCACCCGTTTACTATAAAAGGATATGGCTCAGGGGTAGCCAAATGCAGGAGATGCATAGGGCAAGTTATGCAGGAAAGGGAACAGAGCTTCCATGCCCTCTCCAGGCCCACCACCCTCCCAGCACCTTTATACGTTCACCAACCCTGAAGTTCTCTGAACCCCACTGTTTGTAAAAGGGAGGGTTATGGAGGTTCCAATATGTAAGGATGATTGATTAAACCTTAAACCATTGGCCGTTGTTGATTAACTCAATCTCCAGGCTCTCTCCACTCCCCAGAGATTGGGGGTGGGGCTGAAAGTTCTGTCTAATCACATGGTTGGCTCCTCAGGCAACCACACCCCCATCCAAAGCTATTGAGGAGCTAACCTAGAGTCACCTCATTAGCATAAACTCAGGTGTGTTTGATGGGGCTTATTATGAATAACAAAATGTGCTCCTCTCACCCCCATCACTTAGAAAATTACAAGGTTTAAGACGTCTGTGCCAGGAACCGGGATCGAAGACCAAATATATTACACTCCGAAACACAAAACTCATAAAATCTACCTTTTAAGGTTGTGAAGGATAAAAGAAAATAACGTATATAAAGTGTGGCCCAGGCTCATCTTCAGTGAGAGCTCATTGGCCTACCCTTCCCACCGCTCTGGCAGCCTGGGCTTGGAGCACAGGGGCATGGCCTCCCTAACTAGACATCCTTCTGCCCTTTATGCACATCCTGTGGACTTAGGAACAATTCAGAGAAGTTTTTCTGCAGCAGCTATCACCTGTTCCTTTTCACAGAAATTATTTACGAGTGTTCAACCTGACGTGGGTTTTCTATTTGTAGTTGTTGTTGTTTCTGCAGAATCCCCCCTTTCTCGGGAATGATATTTCTGGTCAATGGGAGCATATCCATCATTTTTCTGAACTTTCTAAAGTCTGTTTTCCAAAATCCAGGACTAGCGTCAGCTCAGCCTGATGGTCCTTTTCCTCTCTTTGACCCAGAATGACGCAGTCAGTTTTTCCCTAGGATCCTGGAAGTTACACAATAGCCATCAAGTTCTTTGTCGTCAGAATTAAGTCAAGAATAGTAGTTCCTTTGTTGTTTCCTCTGTCTTTCTGGTGATGAGAGTATTATGAAGACTGGCAAGGGCTTATTACACTGCTTACTTTTAGCAGAACAAGACTTCTAGTAAACTCTGAACCTTTGAAACTAGTCCCCATCATCATGCAATTTGTCCGTTTATTATCTAGTGTTGATAAAGCATTTTCCCACACTGCTTTCACAATAATAAAAGAGTAATAGCTTATATTTATTGTGCGTTTTCAATGTGTGTACCAGGCACTTGCTAAGCACTTTAAGTACGTCGTAATTTTTAAACTTAAAAACAAACCAGCAAGTATATATACACAGTGGAATATTGTACAGTCTTAAAAAAGAAGGGGGATCCTAGGGGTGCCTGGCTGGCTGAGTTAGTAGAGTGTGTGACTCTTCATCTTGGGGTTGTGGATTTGAGCCCCACGCTGGGTGTTGAGATTATTTGAAAATAAAATCTTAGGGGCACCTGGGTGGCTCAGTCAGTTAAGTGTCTGCCTTCGGCTTGGGTCAAGATCCCGGGGTCCTGGGATCGAGCCCCACATCGGGCTCTCTGCTCAATGGGAGCCTGCTTCTCCCTCTGCCTGCCACTCCCCCTGCTTGTGCTCTCTCTCTCTCTGTCAAATAAATAAATAAATAAATTAATTAATTAAATCTTTTTAAAAATAAATAAAAAATAAAATAAAATCTTTAAAAAAAAGAAGGGAATCCTGCCATTTGCAACAACCTGGATGGAACTTGAGGGCATTATGCAAAGTAAAATAAGCCAGACAGAGAAAGACAAGTACTGCACAGTATTACTTATATATGAAATCTTAAAAAACTTGAATTCATAAAAACAGAGGAGTTGCCAGGGCCTGTGGGGTAGGGGAAATAGGGAGAGGTTGGTAAAAGGGTACAAACTTTCAGTTATAAGATGAATAAGTTCTAAGGATCCAATGTACAATGTGGTGACTATAGTTGATAACACTGTATTGCATAATTGAAATTTGCTAAGAAAGTAGAACTTAAATGTTCTCCTCCAAAAAAAGAGGCAAATACATGAGATGATGAATGTGTTAATAAACTCAATGGCCGGGTCCTTTCGGAAGTCGCATGTACATCAGATCATCACATCATACACTTTCAATACCTTACGATTTTGTCAGTTATACCTCAAAGACGCGGAGAAAAACAACACTCTAAGGTAAGTGCTATTACTAGATCCCATTTCACAGATATGGAAACTGAAGCACAAAGACATGATGTAATTTGCCCGCAGCTACACCTACAAGTAGGGCAGCCAGGATTCTAAACCCAGAGCCCATCTTAGAACCATCAGTTCTCTACTGCTTCTCACACTTGGGTTCTAACGCCAGCTCCCTCACTCACCAGCTTTATGACTTTGGAAAAGTTGCTTAACATCTGTCTCTCAATTTCCTTATTTGTAAAAATGAGAATAACAATATCAACTTCCCAGGGGTCGTTAGGCAGATGAAATGAGATCACGTTTGGGGTGGCTCCTTCTCTCGTGAGCAGGTACACACCCACTGCAGCGGTCAGGAGTCCAAGTATCCCTCCTACTCTTGCCGCCACCGCATATCCCTTGCTCTCAAGCTGCTCCTTTTCTTCACATGTTCATATTTCTTTTTTATTTTATTTTTTTATTTTAGAGAGAGAGTGAGTGGGCATGAGTTGGGGGAAGAGCAGAGGGAGAGAGAAAATCTCAAGCAGGCTCCACCCTGAGCGGGGAGCCTGACCCGGAGTCCAACCCACGACCCTGAGATCATGACCTGAGTGGAAATCAGGAGTCAGCGCTTAACCGACTGAGCCACCCAGGCGCTCCCCACATGTTCATATTTCCGAAGCCAGATTCTATCTTATAACCAATGCATGCATGTGATGAGGTTTAGCTTTTTTCCCAGAAAGTTACTACTTGATGGTATGTCTTTCTATAAATGGCATCTCTGAATCAAGGAAATATAGTATTTCCATGTGTATTTGTTTTTTTGTCTAGCTAGTTTATTGATGACTTAAGGGCAAGGGGCATTTCTTAAATTTTTCTGGGTTCTCTCAACACCCAATACCAAGTCTCACACACTCTTAAATGCTCAATAAATAGCTATAGGACACATGAGTGTTTGTCAAAAGGGAATTCAGCTGTCTGTGTTGTGTTGAGTAAAACATCCCCCATACCCCACCCCCTCCTACCCCCAGAGCAGGGCCTGGAGTCAGGGTGAGGATGGCAGGGTGTATTTTCCTGCAGAGTTTTTGTGCCTTCCAGCAGCGTGGGGCCCCCAGGCGCTTTCCAGAGGGATTTGAGACAATAGCAGCCAGAACAGCCCCTGTGTCTACAGAGCCTTTCCTAGTCCTGGGCTTTACCAGGAAATGTAGAACATTAAGGCAAAGGAGACAGAGAAGCCAGAGAGCAAAAGGAAAATTGATTTGTCTGGGCCCCTGTGCTGCGCTCCAGCTCCCAGGAGTGCCCAGCAAGTGGAGGTAGGCTGAGCCGGCTTCTGCTCTCCTAGGTTTGCGGGCACGTGTGTGTGCTTCTGCTTCCGCACCCTGCTTGCGACTAGGACATGCTGATGCGAACGTCTTAAAGGGACTTTGGAAGACAGTTCCTGCGTGCAGGAAGCGGGCCCTGCTGAGAGCGCCGCTGTCGGGACCAGGTTCAGGCCGAGCGAAGGCATTGCTTATATGGGGCCGGTGTCCTTGGGCTGCACCCTCAGCTGTCATGTCCAGCCTTGTCGAGGCTTTTATAACCACAGCTAGGGAGCCAACGAATAAATAAAAATTAACTCGTCTGAAAGTCAGTCTGCTAACTCTCAAACCAGAGATAATCTTTTGCCCTGAAATTAAGAAAGCTTCTAAATTAGTGATCTGTAAATGAGTAAAGTGGTGTCTTGGCGGGGAGAACATTGTTAAAGGTTTCAAAATTAGAAAGAGCAGATTGCTGAATTGTACCTTCCTCCAGGATTACCTCCTCCTTTTTATTAGAAAGTGTGTTCGTGGGAACAAACTTCCGCAGCATATCTGTTTTATAAAAATTCTACAAAATTTCACTAATCGGATTTTGGAAAAGATCAAGCATTGTCCAACCTCCATTGTCCACACTGAAACTTCTCTTGGGGCTTACAGGGGTTTTCTTCTCCAGTTTCTCTTTTGATTGACACTGCCAAATGCTGAGCTGCTTTTGTGTGTGTGTGTGGGTGTGTGTTTATAGAAATTGAGACATACTTCTCGATGCGTTCAACTCTCCCAATAAAAGGGAGTTAGACCTATTTTCTGCTTCTTAAGTCAAGTAGCTGAGGTCAGGTGCAGAAGCAGCCCAAACAGTCCTCACAATGGGAGGGACCCATGGGGTGGTGGCAGCACCCCCTCCCCCCATCTGATAGGGACTATTTGCTTTGGTAATTAATGGAAGTCTTTTTCTGGACTTTTTTTTTTTTTTGCTAAAAATTTACATTTTCGCCTCTTCTCAAATGTTTATCTTGGCCCTTTTCTTGTCCATTCTGCTGGATGACTCCTTTGCCAAGTCCAGGGGCAGCATTCCCTCTGGGGTCCACATGCTGGCCGTCCCAGGGAACTCACTGGTTCGTGGGAACAGTCGCCTTTCTCTCCCGCCACACCGGTTCTCTTCTTCCCGATGCCCTTCCAACGAGTCCTGCCCCTGGAAGTTCTTTCCTCCCTGCTCTTTGGCTTTCCCCTCCCCCACAGCTTTCCCTCAGGAAAGCATCTCTCCTGGGAAGAGCCTCGAATCTCATGACAGACTTCGGAAAAGAATTAAAGAGTCGTGTTTTCCAGAGTGTCTTCCTTGGGACATTAGTCCTGAGAAATGCTTCTTGATAAAAGGGGTTTCTGGTCATTTTGGGAAAAGCCTCATAACCGATCTCACTTTTGGATAGTCAACCTTGTTAGTCAAGCTTAAAATAAGCGTGGGAGAAGTTCTGTGCTTAAAAAAGAACGAACCAACCAATAACAACAAAAATAAATGAGGTTTAACTTTGTTTACCCCAGAATTTCCCAGATGATTTGTACTCGCATATTTCATGATACCAGCGGCTTGTAGAAAAGGCTTTGGACATTGCTGTCCTAGAGCAGCCCAGCCACCTTCTAGGCCCAAGGAAGTCATAGCAATTTAGCAGAACTGTTTAATCAGGTTCCAGGGAGCTGCATGTAATCTCGATTGTTTAAACTTTTACATTGTTGTCCTAAAATAGATGGCACTTAGAAATCAAGTTGGATTATTAATCTTCTAGCCCCCTTATGTGGAGACCATCCTGCCCGTACACACGAGGAAAGGCAATTGCTACACTGGACCAAATCTAAGTAGTCAGATTAGAAATAGACAAACTCAAAATGTTGTAGACTAAGGCCCGCTGAGCCAAGAACAGCCTCTTGAGGAAACAACACCCAGACCTGGTCCTTAGTTACATTCATGTAAAGAAATTTGATTTCGCCAGGGCACTCAGAAGCGATCAGTCTCAAAACAAATGACTCCCATTAAGAAACCACACACACAACACCAAACATTGGTGAGGATGTGGAGCAACAGGGACTCTCATTTATTACTGATGGGAATGCAAAATGGTACAGCCACCCTGGAAGACAGTTTGGCAGTTTTGTAGAAAACTAAACATCCTCTTACATGTGATCCAGGAATCATGCTCCTAGATATTGACCCAAAGGAGTGGAAAACCTATATATCCACATAAAACCCTGCATGCAGATGTTTATAACAGCTTTATTCATAATTGCCAAAACTCGGAAACAACTCAGATGTCCTTTAGTAAGTACGTGGATACATCATGGTAGGTCCGGACAACGGAATATAGAGGGCTAGAAAGAAATGGGCTATCGAGCTATAAAAAAGACATGGAAGAAACTTAAATGCATATTACTAAGTGAAAGAAGCCAATTTGAATAGTCTACATATGGTACGATTCCAACTCTATGACATTCTGGAAAAAGGAAAACTATGGAGACAGTAAAAAGATGAGTGGTTGCCAGAATTCAGGGTGGAAAGATGAATAGGTAGAGTACAGATGATTTTTAGGGCAATGAAACTATTCTGTGTGATACTGTAGTGATGGATACAGGTCATTATATGTTTGCCTAAATCCACAGAATTTACAACACCAAGAGTGAACCCTAAGGTAAACTTTGGCCTTTGGGTGATGATGTCTCAAAGTAGGTTCCTCAAAATAAAAGTATCCCTCTGGTGGGGGAGTGTGTGGATAATAGGGGAAGCTATGCATGAATGGGGGCCGGGGATAGATGGGAAATCTCTGTTATCTTCCTCTCAATTTTGCTATGAACTTAAAAATGCCCTAAAAAAATTGTCTTAATGAAAAAGAATGCAACTCAGGAAAGAAAAAAGGAAATTTCACACAAGATTGACATATAAACCAGAATACTGATTATTTCTGTTCAGTAAGAACAGAAATGTGAAGGGTTGCCCCATGGCCACATTGGCTGGTCAGTACACTCTCTTTCTGTGGGAAAGGGGGAAAGGTGCACGGAAGCCAGAAATTATAATCACAATGTGGCTTTGTGAGCAAGAAATCTGAGCAAGGGGATTTCATCAGATAGAAATGTTCTATAGAGGGGTAGACTTGATAAATAGAAGGATAATTACATTGGCAGATCCAGACATACCTCTCCCCTGGAGATGCACTGAAACGTTCTTCCTAGGAGAGACCCCCTTTTACTGCATTGAAGACCATACCTATCAGGAGAAGAGAAAGAAAGTTTCCAAATTAGATTCCAGGCCTGAATTCCAGCACCCACACTCTAGTTTTCTGAGTTGTACTTGATTCTTCTCTAGAACATCTCTACTTAACATTTCCAGGTGGTCTCCAAACGGTTGTCTTCAGCAGATGGTTGGTCCCCAAAACCACTCTCACTCTCAGAGATTATTTTTATATTTGGGCTACCTTATTTCATCCCATACTCTATGGTCCAGCCTGGCTGTCAGGACTGGTCTATCAGAGACAGGAGAATGTACGGATAATGCTCCTTATAGATTTGCCATTCAGGCACTTCTCAAAACAAATAACTCCCCCTCCCCCACAGTTTGTTATGCTTTTTGGGCTCATTCAGGTCAACAAATATAACAAATATTTGCTTACCAAGTGTTGTGGACTGAATGTTTATGTCCCCAGAAAATTCATATGTTGAAACCCTAACTCCAATAGGATGTTGTTAGGAGGTGGGTCCTTTGGAAAATAATTAGGTCATAAGGGCAGAGCCCCCATGGTGGGATCAGTGTCCTCATAAGAAGAAGAGAGCTAACCCTCTCTCTGCTCTCTACCATGTGAGGATACAAGGAGAAGTTGTCCCTCTGCAAATCAAGAGGAGAATTCTCACCAGACACTGGATCTACTGACACCTTGACCTTAGATTTCTCAGCCTCCAGAATGGTATGAAATACATTTTTGTTGTTTAAGCCACCCAGTCGATGCTATTCTGTCATAGCAGCCCAAACTGACAAGATCCCAAGCTTCTATTATGTCTAAGTAGTACTGTGGAGGAACTGGAAACAGAAAGTCAGGAATTCTGACCCATGTTCCAGGATTGCGCTCACATACTGACCTTAGCAAATAGTTGTCAAAACATCTCTGAGTGTGCACAAATTCTATTTGCACTGAGCAATTGAAAATACTTCCTCCCATCTGTATCATTCTATTTCTCTGTCACCTTTACTATTTCACTCTTGTTTTGTTTCTCTCTCAGTACCAGACCTGGATGCTTCAAACTTTTATCATTAACTTCTATAACCACTTTCTATGAAGTGATGGTCCAACATTCCCCATCCTTATTTTGCTTTTTGAAGCACTCATTAGCAAAAATTGTTTCACCCATTTGTTAATTGGTAGTCTCTGTCTTCCCCATCTAGAAAAAATAAGCTCCACGAAGGTAGAGACATTCATTGTCTCTTATTTATGGTGGTACTCCTAGTCCCTACAGCTTTAGTACATTGTAGGGGCTCAATCAATACACACTATAGGGAAGAGTAAGTGAGTCAGTGAGACTTGTCTTGTAACCACCACACCTAAAAGCTTCAGTGGAACCCGATTATCTACAGAGACAGGGAGTGCACATTCCGTGACTCCCACAAGACCATTTCTAGCAGGTGGTGGTAGGGGTTGCTTTCTGCTCTGTCAAACAAGACGCACTCAAAGTCCATGTTCTTTCAAGGCCAGGGCAGACAACTCAGCCATGGAAGTGTGGGACTGGCAGAAACAGGTGGGCCCTGATTTACATGGAGCTGAGTGGGAGGACAAGTGGGAACTTGCCTTTGTTTTGCTCAAGGGAAGAAAGGTTTTCACAGGAAAGAGAGGAGGGAGAATGAATTAAAGATAAGGAATATGATAGAAAGGGTAGTGTCAAGGATGGAATAAAGAATTATGAAATTATCATTGCAGGGACCCTTCAAGGACATCAAAGTCACCCCTCTACCTTTGCTGTCCTCTACAACCACCAGGATAAGTGGCCATCTTTTCTTAGTACAAGTTTGCCCCATGATGGGAAGTTTAATACCCAGTGTTACTAATAGCAGCTGACATTTATTGAGCACCTAGTATGGGCCGTACTGAGCTACCAGGAATTCTGCACAGGGAGTGCGCTGCATTTTGCAGGGACTGTGACATGAATAGTAGCTCCTGAACGTGCGCAGCGCAATGCCTCTGATGGCAGATCATTGGTGTCACCCACTGGGGTAGGTACATGGTAATCAGTGGCAAAGATGGGAGTTAAACCCCAAAGTTCCTCCTTAAAGTGATCTGATCCCCTGACATCAACCTCCTTGTAACTTCCTCCTAATGGCCCTGACTTTGCCCTCTGAGATACTGCAGAATACCATCAGCCCTTCCCTTTTCCATGCCTAGCTCCCGCCTCCACACACATACCCCACTCATTTATTCTTGAACTCCTCAAAACATAAATTGGTCAAACCACTTCCCACTTAAAATTCTTCAGTGGCTCACCACTGGTCTTGAACCAAAGGCCAAATTCCTCCCATGGTTGTTCCTAAGGCCTGCGTGAATTCCCCTGCCTATCTCTCCATTCCCGGCCTGAGCCACTCTCTTTATCACTTGCTTCCCTGAAGCCACACTGTCCTCTTCTGGGATCCCAAATACACCAAGATCCTGGCTACTCAGAGCCTTTACATTCTTGGACGCTTCCTTAGCATCCTCTTTACCTCTCTCCTTACGTGCTCATTCCTTCTCTGTTTTTAGGTCTCCCATTAATATCACATCCTCAAAGGGGTCTTTTCTAACCATAGTAGCTAAATATTCCAGTAGCATTTTCTATCTCCTATGGCCTTTTCTATCTCATTTTCATGTTTATTTCCTTCCCAGGATTTTAAAGTTCACATGAAAATAATAATAATAATAATAATAATAATAATAATAATAATAATAAATCTGCTTACTGTTTATATCATTCTGCTCTACCCAAATGTAAACTCAGGAAGACAGAGGCTGTCATCTTATACACCACTGAATCCCCAATTCACTCATAGAAAACATTCCATGAATATTTGTTGAATGAGTGAATGAATGAATGCTAATAAGCTGACTCTTGATGGGCCCCTAGAGAGCTTTAGGATGGGGCTGGTTGCCAGAGGGTTGCCATATGATTAGAGGATTAGGACCTTCAGCCTCACCCCCTGACCTCTGGGAGTGGAGAAGCTAGAGATTAAGTTATCTTTAATTCTTCTCCCAGATGAAATGTGCTCAGTTCTTTCAACTAGTCCTCATACGCCACGATACTTCTGGCACGGAGTAATTTTTCTACTTTGTCCTTAAAGTACAACTCTCCAGGTGTGATTGAACTTGAACAGAATACAGTGGGATCATCTTCTCCCCTTTCTATCCATGCTGGGGCCCAAGAATTAGCTTTTGTTAGGGGAAGTGGTTGAATAAGTGAGTGAAAAAACGGCCCTGTCTATACAGTAACCTCAGATTTTGCCTAGACTCCTGCTCAGTGGTACACTAGTTAATATTTATTGACTTTTCACTAGTTAATATTTAATAACCAGCTGTCTTCACTCCCTACCTGCTAAAGCCATGACCTGTAGTGCTTGCCATTTCAGTGGTGTGGGTACTCCCACCATGGCTGATTTCAAGCTACCAAATGAGGTGTCAGGACATGGATTTGGGGAGAGCTGCTACGTGTCCTAGAGCTGGCTGCAGTACACCACTGCCCCTCCCCCACGCACCTCCACCCCACACACACCAACGCTCTCCCATGTCATTCAGAAACATCACCTAAGAGAACCCACACATCAGTCTAGTGCAAACACTCTGAGTTTCTCCATAAAACCAGCGTTCTATAAAAATCAGGGATAAAGGGAATCAGAAGGGAAAGAAGGACTGTATTAAATCTCTTTCAGGTCTACTACTTGTGTCTCATTAGGCCTTTGGGCACATGGACACATGCCTATTTTTGTGGCTTCCCTAAAACATGTCAACTTATTAAAAATTCTTTGTTTTCTTTTTCTGACCTATACCAGTGAGCAAGAGAGAAGTAGTTCTTTTGTTGTTGTTTTGATTTCTTTTATTCACTACATTCATTTCTTTTTCTCCCCTTAACTCTCCCAACAGGTGGTATGACTTAAAAAGACATAATTTAGCATCAAGCTCTTCAGTGAGTATTCGGAGTCCCAACACATAGGGCTGTGATGTCATTTGAATGCCATGTTGTGTGTTTCTTTCTTTCCTTTTTTTTTTTTTTGAGAGCATGCTTTGGAACTGTAATTTATTTACCATGTTTTTTATTTGGGTCAGTGGGAAAAGACTGGCAATTAGTTATCTTGGCAAAGTTTCAGTTATGCCTGAAAAAGGAACACAGACTTAACATGTTATATAATCACTCTTAAACCACCTCTGGGAAGTTCTCCAAGCCCTGTGTGTCAGTCTCCATTGTGCATGTCTGGACATAACCTCTACAAGAATTTCCATTTTGTGAAGCAGGGAGGGGAAATGCTGTGAGACAGAACTGAGTTTAATTGTGAGGTTGACTTGTTATGGGAGAAGTAAAAGGAAGAGCTTATCTTATCCTGAAACCCACCACCTGAATCTTTAGGCAATGCTGGGCCACGGACTATCTTCCAGACCACTGGACTCCATGTTGTAAAATAATTTTCCTTCAGAATCTAATTGTCTATTCCTTCAGAATCTAATTTTTCATTTTCCTGTGGTAAACTTTTTATCTAAGTTAACATGCTTATGGAAAAGTTCACAAATCATAGACATACAGCTCAATAAATTATCACACAGTGAATAGTCCCATCTAACCACTTCCCAGGGCAAAAAAAAAAAAAAAAAATTTCCAGAAGTTCTCATGGCTCCCCCAAGCAGTACCTCCCCACTCTCCCACAAATGTGACCACTCACACTTCTATGGAAAAGTTTTCATTTTACTTCTCTGATTCTAAATCAAAGTTCTAATTCTTTCCTCACAATTGTCTTAAAGAACTCTTAACTTTTTCATGTTTTTAAACTAGAGATTGAGAAGTTGGGGCGCATGTTTGGGGGCATCACTGATCAGATGTTGAAATCTAGTAAAGGTCAGGGCCCCCCTTAGGGCATGTAGGAAACTGAACTTAGATTTTTTGCAAGGTCCCCGTCTATACACACAATTTAACTTAGAAGTGTACTGCAAGCATCACAGAGCCATGTGAGGGGTAGTGACTAATCATGAAGATTTATAGTAATGGTTACAGCACAAGTACTTAAGTGTTTGCTTACTGTCCAGTCGATGCAGCTGAAGAGTTAGTACTGTCCAGGCACCATGTATTCCTTTTCAGGTCCAAGAAATATCTCTTCTTATCCTTTATTGTCAAATGCCTTGTTTCTGGCTAATTTTACATCTCCTACCACAAGAAAAGATAGCAATGCTGACATTATTCACAAACTGCCGAGGCTCTTCTGGACCATGAAACAATATAACTCTTCTTGCCTGTTCCTAATTCTGTTTATTTCATTCTGACTACGTTATTCCTTGTGATGCTGAATGGTTTACCATGCCGTCCCTGAATACTGGCTTCCAGTGACACTCTCCAGGTTACTGTACCTTGTTGAGATGCCTAAGAATGCAAGTCTTACCCAAAGCATGCAGGAAATTGTGAATAAGGATTCGGTTTTTTGGTCATGCTAAATTTACCGTTAGGAATTTTACATTCACATAGAACAATACATCTTCCAATCATGTTTTCTTGAACTATGTAAGGCCACATTCATCACATCTGTAGAATGTGACTTCTGTCATGGTGACGTACTTCTGTCATGGTGACATACTTCTGTCATACGTGCCCACCAGCAGGGAGGATGGCTGAAGTGCAAAAGAATAATGTTTCCATTCGTAGGGTCATGTCTGTGCCTCACTTTGCACAGTTTAAGATGGACCCAAAGAGTATTAATGTCACCACATCAATAGGAGGCAAGAGAAGACATTGATCAGAAGGATCTGTTGGCTTTGCTCTGCAAGGGTCTTAAAAGCCCTTGGATGAGATAAAGGTTGCCACCTCTGGAGGAGTGCCCAAAATGTAGGGTATGGTGTATAGATTGTCCTAGGCACCAGCAGTAAGCAAAGTAAGGGATGCCTGCCACTACCCCTCACAGATTTCAGGTGTCATAGATCAGAGGCACTACCACAGTTGGAACATGGATAAGCAAGAACCAAAGCACAGGCTCAAATATGCAGCTCAAGCCCAAGAACCCATTGCTGCCCCCCAGGAGCCTGAAGTCCTGAACTTTTCTTGTGTCTTACATGAGAGTCATCTAAAATCAGTGTGTCAATACCATTCTTCTGGACCAGTCTTGCATGATTCCATAACTAAATACCATGTTGGCTGCAGGGCCCCATGATGGCACCATAGATGTGATCCCAGAGTTCCTTGGGGCCCCTGGTCAATCCCAAGAGTAAGGTAGGGGCTCAGAGAATGCCTTAAGAGAACGATGGGGTACCTGAGGGTCCTGGCCTGAGTGTGGGTCTCTCTTTCTGAATGAATCTGCAGGCCCTGGGTGGTTCCAGGCACCACCACACCGAGACTTAGACATTTTCAAAGAATGCACTTCAAAGTGTGGTGGCTCCTGAGGCTTGTGACCTGGGAGAGGGGCCTGGCTTCACAGGTATAAGGAAGGTACTGATGTTGATAAGATTACTAAGGTAGGGCTTTTATGTCAGTTTTCTTGCTCCCAAGGTCTTCCCCTATACTCCCTATTTCCTGAAAGATCTGCTATGGTACCAAAAAAGAAAAAAAAAAAGGTGTGTTTATGTCTTGGGTTTTTTTTTTTTTTTAGTGAGGAAGTATGACATTGCAGAAATTGTCTGTCTTAAGGTCGGTCAGTCTTGGCTACTTGCTAGATGCATATCTTCAGGTATGTTATTAACCACCATTTGACTTGGTTTCTTTATCTATAAAATGGGCATAAAATAATAGACAATAAAACTCACAAGATGTTGCCAGAATTAATATGAGATAATGTGAGTAAAAAATATTTTGCTAACTGGAAAGGACTATCCAAATATATAAGCTTGTGTTTTTTAAATGGTTACATGTACTAACTGTCCAACTGAGTTCTTTCAATTCACTCTCTTTTGAATCATAATTAAGAATTTATGCTGATTATATGATTTGAAATCTATATCCTGAGCCCAGTAAAGGCTACCGTGGTCCCTTCTGTTCCCCTTCACTCTTGCCCGGATAGTTCCTTGACTTTGAGTCCCTGATTCTGGCCTGCCCCAAGCACTAACTTATGTGTTACCCTTACGTTGAAGTAGATAAACATAATATTCTACCTATTTTTCTAACCAAAATGTATTATCAAACCCATCAGTCTTGATAATAAGGGATACACACTTACTTGACCCAGGTGCCTAAAAAGAAGTGAATGAGTGAGGGCACCCTGGGCACAGCCTTGACTGGCCCTGAGCTTCTGGCACCCAGGTGAGAAAAAAGGAGCCTGGGGAAGCAGGGTTTTCGAGTAAGGTGTGGGAGGTGGCCTTTAAAATGGCCTCCAAGGATCCCCACCTCCCTCCTCTACCCCCTGCCCCCTGAGGGTGGGCTGGCCTACTGGCTTGCTCCTAATGAAGAATACATAAAAGGAAACAGCTCGTCACCTCCAGGATTAGACTCTAGAAGATTATAACTTTCATCTTCCTAATGGACTCTTCTTTTTTGGTTTTAATGAAGCAAGCAGCCATGGTGGAGAGGCCCACGTGGCAAGGAATTGAGGACAGTCAACAACCTGCAAGAAACTGAATCCCACCGACAACCATGTAATATGGGAAGGGGATTTTTCCCTAGCTAAATCTGATGCGACCCCAGCTCCGGGGGAAACTCTGACTACAGCCATGTGGGGAACCCTCAAGGAGGAGATCCAGCTACGCGAGTCTCTAAGAAACTGAGAGAAAGTAAGTGTGTGCTATTTCAAGGTGCTAATTCTGTGGCAATTTGTTATGTTGCAATAGATAACTAATACATTAAAACAATTCTAAGAATTACTAACTGTAATGAGTAAATGTAACTCTAATGAAAACAGTCCCCTACTGGAGAAGACCAAATATTTATTAGCTTTCAAACGGTATAGCTTAATTCTGTTACAATGAATGCTGCTACAAACACACTTACAAAATTATCCCAGGGTTCATTTTTAAAATATTTCTAAGTTCCAGGAATAATATTTCTTGGTCAAAAGAATCAGCACATCTGACATGAACTTAACTGTGTCTACCTTCAGAACTAATTCCCCTGCGCGCTCAGCGCTACTGTTTCTGTCAAAGAAAATATTCTTCTGACTTCACCTGGAGACTACTCATCGGTTCATTTTAAGGTCAAAACGAACTGGTATTCCCGAGAGTGAGAAGCCACACGCTCATTAAGGCAGAGGCAGCGCGCAAAGAATTCTAGCTCTTTCTGTGACGGCCTCTTCTTCACCAAGCACTGGCGATTCTTCGGTGACCATGTGTGGCACCTCTGCCTCTTCCCCGGTCGTGCTGTCCCACTTCACATCTCCGTACTGCTGGAGCCTTCCAGTTGGTCCTCTGCATTCCTTCCAGTTCATTCTGCATACGACGTGAAGACGAATCTTCTCACAACCTCACTTTCATCCTGCCCCTCCCTTGGTCAAGAATCACTAAAAGCTACGTATAGTTTTCTAAATCAAATTCAAACTCCTCTGCTCGTTGTCAAGTCCTCCTGAAACCGGCCCCAGCTCACACACACATCCATCTTGGTCCCCACCGGCCCCAGCTCACACACCTCGGCACCATCGCCCACGCCTCTCTTGTGCCCTGCTGTGACACACTTCTCCCCACTTGCCTTTTTTAAAGTTAGGTTAGTCTCTCCTCTCCCCTAGTGCCTTTCCTTCTTCCTGTGACAGTCCTTAAAGAACAACTTTAAAGAACACCTTTAGCTCCATTCTTTTCCCTCAGGGCTTGTCATTACCTAAATACAATATACTCACCTGTTTATCCTGTTTATTGTTTTTCTTCCCCCTGTGGAATGTAAGCTCCATGATGACAGGGACATTTTTGCTATTTTATTCACTGCAATCATCCCGGGGTCTAGAATAATGCCTGGCACAGAAGAAACACTCAATGCACATTTGAATTAATAAATGAAATTCTACTTGCTCTATGAAGTTCTCGCTCACACTGCTATCTTTTTATCAGCAAATACCTAAACATTCTGTCTCTCTAGCACCCAGTCAGGCTTTAATTGTCTTATGAGCTCTGTTTTGTTTCTCTGAATTGTAGACTTATTTGTGTATGTTTATGTCCAACCTCTTTTCCTCCCCTCTTGTTCTAGAAATATACTTGCCACCCCATTTCACCTAACTCCACAAAGGCGGATCCTAAGCTGGGTCATTCCTCTGGCCACAGACAATGGTCAAGGGATGGGTGTAAGACCCATGCAAAGACAGTTGGAGGCCTCCCATTACTTCATTATTGAGGTTCCTATAGCTCTTCCTTCGATTGCACAATCTACCCTTCTAATAAATCCCCCTTCGTGCTTCAGTTGGTTTGAGTTAGGTTTCTGTCATGTGCAACTTGTAATCTGTGTCTTGTATTTTCCTTATATTTTTCCGACTTGCAGGCCAATACATGCATTTGGTTGTATATAGACTTCTATATTTTAAATGACAGCTAGTTCAGGACAATGCATTCTCCCCACTTGTTATGCAAGTAGTGAATTACTACAGTGAAAAAATGTATCAAATAGCCTTCTGAGTTTCTTTCTTTCTTTCTTTTTCTTTCTTTCTTTCTTTCTTTCTTTCTTTCTTTCTTTCTTTCTTTCTTTTTCTTTTCTTTTTTTCTTCCTTTCTTTCAGAGAGAGTGTGTGTGAGCAAGGGAAGAGCAGAGGGAGAGGGAGAGAGAGAATCTCAAGCAGACTCCCAGCTGCATACGGAGCCTGACGTCGGGCTTGATCCCAGGACCCTGAGATCATGACCTGAGCTGAAAGCAAGCGTGGGCCACCCAACCCACTGAACTACCCAGGTGCCCTGCAGCTTTCTGATTTCTTCAGTGGTGATGGACCTGGGTGAATTCTGGTTCAGTTTTTAATTGCTTGGCTAGGTTATTTACCACCAATATTCTCATTTTTATCATTCATATAAATGAAGACGACAACCACTTATTTCTTGGAATTGTTTGAGGATTTTTTTTTTTTTTGAGGTAATATATGTAACTGATTTAGCCTAGTTTCCTGAGGAAACAGAACTTGACACAAAGCTTACATGCTAACACTTTTATGGGGGATGCAATCCCAGGGAAGCTTGTGTGAAGGTTAAAGGGCAGAGAGGCCAGGAAGGAAGGAAATAAACCTGCCAGATTTTGCTAATCCTCATAGTTCTGCTTCCAAATATTCTGCAACTCCTGGTGTAGTCTATCTGGATGGAGAGAGAAGAAATCACGTGCTGGTTCCTACTCCCACTGGTCAAAGTTGGCCCACAGTGTGTCCGCTCCCTGCACTTCCAGGGTGTATGACCTACCCACTCTGGCAACTGACACAGGAGACCTCAAAATGCGAAACACAAAAAGTCATCCGGACTCCTACTTGCCTATCCTCACTCTGCAGACCGATAGGGCAGCCAAGTGAGCTATTGAAAAAGCATGCGCACCAAGAGGGCTCACAGAATCTCCCATCTCAGGGGCAACAAGCAGTCCCAGAACAGGAACTAGAGAGGTTCGTACTGCATGAGGCTCACCCAGCTAAGTAGGTGGAGCCATCACAACATGATCCTGCCAAAGAGGCAGCAACAAGCCTTCCTCCTACCAACATCAAACTGTCTCCTCCAATCCATAAGAATGTGGCTGGTGCCAGGCCTGCTGGGTTATGAAGAGAAAGCCATGGCTGAGTCCCTCTGGGGAGCCTTCCAGGCTGGCCCAGAACAGTGACTATGCCTAGTATGGTGGCTGGTGCTGGAAGATGTTACATAATGTTGGTTTTCTTCCTTACTTAGGAAACTCAGACACATGCTGTAGCTCTGACGTTCTTAAAATGAAATTCTATTAAGAACAAATAATACAAGATGGCTTAAGCTGACTACAGTGGACATTTGCTTTAATACCGTGAAGATCAGTGAGACCATATTACTGAGGTACTCTTGAACTCAGAAGATAAAAAGACCTTAGCATAGAAATATGAGTGTTACTATTCCTCTCCTTGTTTTACCTAGCCAGTGGTAGGTGAGCCATCCATTGGGTGATATGCTGACGACACACTTCACAAAATTCCCCCTTTCGATACACCACCAATGGTGTCTAAGATTTTGTGCCTATCTGGGCAAAAGAATGTCTTAATTTCTTAGACATGTGGCTCTTTGGGGTGAGTCCCTGAGACATTGATGACTTTCTAATTTCTATAATGGCCTAAGGGCTTTTTGACTTCTTTTTTCCTATTGAAATCTCTGCCAGAGTTGGCCACTTTTCAAGAATGAACTCCAGGAAAGTGTGAAAGTAGGCAGTTAGTTAGACTCTGATTGTTAAAACACCTAGAGTTGAAATACCACCTCATGGACCCGATGAAGGAACATGGCAGCAACAATACCTACAGGCCAGGTGAGCCCACAAGATGTCTTTAACATGAAGTTGGCAATTTCTCATGGAGACATTTAATCTCCCAAAATTCCACACATGATTTCCCAAACCTGGCCAAGTAATGTGGGTTACCAGCTTTTTCCTTAACTTGGAATCATTTGTGGTAGCTCTAAAAACTGCCTCAATGTGTGAGTTTCCTTGGACTAAAAGAAAAAAAATAGGACTTGTAAGTTCCAACTGCCTGAACATTTTCTACTTTAAAAAAAAATGAATTAGACAGGAAGATATTGGTACATGACTCATGGTAAACAAACACCAAACACATGTTATCTTAATCATTCTGTACCAAAGTCAGGAAATTGTGTGAAACTAAAAAGGTATTGTCCAGAAAGGAAGAATGAAGGATATCCAGAAAACAAATTTGAAGGTTTTATTTTTTCAAATTGTCAATTTGTAGAACTTCAAACAACCACATCAATCAGAGTCAGTCAGAATATAGATAAAAGAACACTTAGCTATCTTAAGATCTACCCCTGATTCAACAAACTAGGTTTTAATTAATGAAGTATCTATTTATGAAAGCCTCCATTAACTTTTTGCAATCCTATTCTATTTTGAATGATCAGAATTATAACTCATTACTCCTATAATAAGCAACATCCCTAAAATCTATTGACAGCTAATTTCATTTCATGCTTCTGTCAAATGATCTAACATACAAAATGTTTCAGTTATCCTTGTCTTAGTGGAGTTCTCAGTGTAGTTCAGTAAGTGGACATTATGTGAAAATTCCATATTTCATGAAGCATAAGAAGCTAGCTTGGAACAGGGATAGAATTCCTCTCTACAAGGTAATCTGACATATCTCCCCCTAGAGATAAGTCAAGGTGGCCAGTGAGGGATGGTGGCAAGTTACTCAAAGCTATAGAAAACTCTTATATAGGATTATTATTTTTTTAATATGTACTAGACATATTTACCCCCAGAACAATATAAGTAGCTTATAATGTTGCATAAAATATCTAAAGCACACATATTTAGAGCAAAAGAAGAAAAGTAAGAGGCCCAAAATTAGAACCAGGAATTAAATGAAAGCAAACATGTATGTTTAATGATGCTAGAGAGGAGTGACAAATTTGAACTTAAGCTTTCTATCAGTTATTATGCAAAAGGGAAATCCAGGCAGTTATGCAATTTACAATGTGCATGAGCCGAAAATCTACTAAGTGCTTAGAAGAAGTGAAATTGTTCTTGAGAGAAAGAGCAAAGAGGAATTTCTTCTATGGTTGTTGATAAGGAAGGCAGCAAGTGAGGTAATGAGCAATGCCTTTTAGAAGACATTATTAGAGTAGACACAAAAGTTAGTTTAATAGGTTGGTTTTCTTATATTGCCCTCTCTTAATATGTGTCAAGGGTATCCCACAAAACGTTCAGGAAGCAGTTAGCTCTACAGGTGTGTGGGTGTATAAATAAAAAAATTTTATTTATTTATTTGAGAGAGAGAGAGAGAACACAAGCAGGGAAGAGGGGCAGAGGGAGAGGGAGAAGCAGACTCCCCGCTGAGCAGGGAGCCCGATGTGGGGCTCAATCCCAGGACCCTGGAATCATGACCTGAGCCTAAGGCAGACGCTTAACTGACTGAGCCACCCAGGCCCCTTTGGGCTGATTTTTAAACACATGCTCCAGAGCCTTGTTAGTCAATGTGGTCCTCAAACTAGCAGCATCAGCACTACATGGGAGCCTATTGAAAATGTTGAATCTCAGGCCCCACCTCAGAACTATTGAATTAGAATCTGCATTTTCACAAGGTTCCCAAGTAATTTGTATGCACCATAATGTTTTAAAAATTATCGTTCAGAGGACGGAAGGTATATGTTCTCAGAATATTGTTTTTCTTACCTAAGCTTTTGATAAATAAAATTTATTTATTTCACAATTGCATCCTGTGTGTCTAGTTCACTACCTGGTGTATATTACGTACTCCCTAAATGTATGTTGACTCGCGAATTGACCGATATATTTGTATTTTGGAAAATTTTAAGGCAAATATAATAAAATATTCTTTGTTTTGGACGTTAAATATAAATTAGAGTCAACATGGTCCCCAGGACTATTGCAAAGATGCCGTCTTTGCCTTCCACCACATGACGTCCTCTTTCTATAACCTGCATGTTCTTTTCACGTAAAAGAGGAAAAGATATGTCCCAGATGCTATCAGTGTGTTGAACACAGCTGACAAAAATCCAGGGGAAGGGAAGGACACCAAACTCTCCTTGAGCACAACTCCCCCGCCCCAATTCTATGGAATTCCTCAACCCTTGACCTAACTCACATTATGTAACAAACTTGAGCGTCTATTTTGAGTATGCCTAAGGCTGATACAAGCTCTTTGCTCCAAACCTGTTGAATTCCTTGGGAGGGAAGAAGATGCAAAACTCCCAAAGCTCCTCCCCTCCTTCCCACTGTGTCTGTGGCTCCAAGAGTTCTGTCAGGGCAGTCCTCACACAGACCCAGAAGCACCAGCTTCCTTGTCCATTATCCCTATGCGGCTGTGAGTGGGATCAATATTGACTAACTGACACATAAGTGTGTCTTCACCTTACTCTTTAAAACTCACCCAATACATTTTAAATTTCTATAAAGTTAGTTAGAAACTATCAGCCTGATTTTATTTTAAATTATGCATTTTTATTTAATAGAAATGTTTCAATTATAGCTGAAGCTTACCATAAAATTTTTAAAACAAACTTTCCAACTATCATAAAAGTCTTTGTCATAATCTTAAAAGCAAGACATGTGTCTTATTCATCTTTGTATTCCTAACACCTAATACAGTGTTTAGAACATACTAAACACTTGGTAAATATTTAAAGATGGAGTGGATAAATGAGTCAACTCCTTCAGTGAAGAGTCTGAGCTAGAACACAGGCAGGCTCCTTATGGACACTGAGCTCGACAGCCTTTAGGTCCCACCAAACACTGTGAATGGAAATCAACAGAGAATCAAGAAATGGTATCATACACCATTTTTAATGTAACTTGTATGAGACTCATCAAACATTTGAAAATCAGAAATGATCAAAAAGTAAATGAAGCCTCAGCAAGACCCAGTGACTTATGCATTTACATTCCTGATTATAAGAGATTCTGAAATAGATTTTATATCGCTTCAAAGTATGCACTTTATAACTGCAATTAGCTGGAGCATGTGTGACGTAGGAATTCTGACCTCTCTCTGCACTTGGAAGAGTTGGACGCGGGCCTCAAGGACACACATGCCTAACGGGATATTTAGAATACAGCCTCCATAGAGTTGAGAGTCACAGAGTCTGATAACTTGGGGTTGCCCACCCTTGTAGTGCGGCATGACATTAACTTGGGGGGAGAACTACAGTACTCTGACAGTTTCTGGAAAATTAAGGGGCATCTTTTGCAAATAAGTCACTGAAGGCCATAGTGGAAGGACAACAGGACTTGGATGGATTTTATGCATTCTGAGTGTAGAGTTAGGGACAGAGGCAGACACCTGACAAGAGAACAGCTTCTTTGCACAGAAACCCTAAAGGATGTGATTCCCCAGGGTGGTGGAAACCATAAGACACAAAGTGGAGAGTTGCAAAAAGCTGAGAGGATAGACTTACAGGAGGCCTTGTTTTATCAGCATCACGTAAAGAGAATAGTCTTTGAGAAATGTTAGGCAAAGAGATTGGGGGAACCTTTGCTGGCAGGTGTAATCCCCATTCAGCTGCACAGCTCAGGAAGAACTCCCAAAACTTCCTATAAAATTTACCAAACTAAGAAAGGTATCTGGAAGCTGCAAGAGTGGACCAAAAGGTCATAAGAGCTGAGCATGACCCCTGGGGCCACAGAGAAGCCCAGCAGAAGACTGGGGCAGAACCTGTCGCAACCCTGGGAGACAGTCCAATACAGTTTGGTGGATCGACTCCTCCATTTCAGGGCTGAACGTTCACAAAGCAGTTTGAACTGAGCATTTCCCCCCAGCCTATGAGCAGGACTCATAGCACAGAGCAATTTTGACAGCTGTTATTTGTCTGATGCTCAAAATCAAAAGTGGTGCATTTTCTTCTCTTTTAATAAAACCACCCTTTGCCCCATTGTAGACATTATGTTTGCAAGTGGGGTATTAGTGCCAGGTACTTACAGGAGTACCCCCTTATCCACGCTTTCAATTACCTGTGGTCAGCTGTGGCCTGGAAGCAGATGATCCTCCTTCCCGCATGTCATCAGAAGGTCAGTAGCAGCCTCGCACTGTCACAGTGCCTACGTCATCCGCCTCACTTCACCATGTAGGCATTTGATCATCTGACATCATCACAAGAAGAAGGGTGAGTACAGTACAATAGGATATTTTGAGAGAGAGAGAGAGACCACAGTTACATAATTTTGTTACAGTAAATTTTTATCATTGTGCTATTGTATTATTTGTTATTGTTAAGGTTTTGCTGTGCCTAATTTATAAATTAAACTATCATAGATACGTATGTATAGGAAGAAAACATAGTCTATATAGGGTTCAGTACCTTGCACAGTCTCAGGTATCCACTGGTGGTCTTAGAATGTATCCCCTGCAGAGAAGGAGGGACCCCTGTGTGTGATCTTCAGGGAGATAGTTGCTCAGTTTGTCCACCAAGAGCCAGAGCCAATAAAGTGCCCAATACTTGTACAGGGGTCTGGGTCCACAGAAGCATTTTTATGCAATACTCTTAGTAATAGGATCAAAGTCTCTGAAATAGCTAGCATGATTGGCTGTACTGATATAAACCCTATCTGTTTCTCTATGTATCTAGGTCACACACAGGTGACCCACGGGTCAAACTGTGATTTGGCATGCAGAGTAGTTTGAAAAATGAACATTTAAAAATCTGGGGACTTCATGTTAAGAACCTTGATTATTCTTTTTCTGCAAAACCTGGAAAAGTTACCCGCACTGGGCCCATATTCCCACAGGGTGGCATTTGGCTGGAGTTGAGTAGCAGCTACCTCCTTTAGAAGGAGCCCATCACAGGCCCCGTCACTCTTGATCAGGTGACTGACCGTGAGGGGAGTGAGGGTCGTGTGTTCTTACACCAGGCCCCCTTCACCCAAGCACACCCCTGCATGGGCCCGGTAGCCTGAGATGTCCTCATGACATTGTTCCCCTTCAAAATGTTTACTATAGTGCCAGCCATCTCTAGTTCCTTGTTCTTCACACTTGCCTTCCCCACCCGGGAAGAATGTCTCATTGTCATTGCTTATCAACTCACACATTCTGTGGTTCCTACATATCGAAAGAGTGGGACAGATTCTTTTCTCCAGTTGGTAAATCTGAAATCAGAGAATAGGAAGTATATTTGAATTATCAGAGTTTGGCACTTTCAGCTTAGCTCAGGGAAAAGTGATCTGGCAAAAGTGAAGAGTCCCCACCATGTGGTCTGGGAGCAGGAAAGAGGGACCGATGCCTCCAAATCATCTTGTATGTCGCATCTGTGGCATAATATTCACGTTCATGATTTGTTAGTCACAATATTCCATGTATTCATGTCCTGAGGATCTTTTTTTATTTTTATTTTATTTTATTTATTTTTTGTTTGTTTTCTTTTTCTGAGGATCTTTTTTTAATTGAGCTTATAGTTGCAAAGTGATTAAAACCAAAAAAGAAATCTGGATCCATCTATGGCTTTACTGGGTTCTGAAGTTTATCTTTGACGATGAGCTGGAGATACAAATCTGTCACTTTCCTTTCCAGTCAACATTTTTTAAGTTTCTTCTTTGAATACCTGTCTATTTGTGGTTGTAGAAAAAAGGTAGTCACTGGGGAAATTAGGCACAAGATACATATTCGCTAACTGAATAAATGAGTGAACATCAGAGGCACTATCTAGAAGGTTGATTTGTAGCCTGGAGCATATTGGCAGTCAAGATTGAGAGGCAGAGGATGGTGTTATGAAAGCATGCAGGTGTTATAATGGCCCAGGTGAACTATGTAAACCCAGTGGCATCAGTTACCAATAAAAGCTGGGTTGGGGGTACTGGAGGCACAGAAAAGAACTCAGAGAAAGGGGGGACAAATGACTGACTTTGTACTGGTGATCCTTTTTCTTGGATATTTTGCAGAATTGCTAGAGAGCAATCATAGAACAATAGCAGTAGGCTTCTATCGCAAATACTCCAACTGCACAAAGAAGGGAAAAAAAATAAGAGAAAGTAATGATCAGTTCTACTCACTTAAAAAGAAAAGGCCCAGCATGATTCTCCAAATGTAAAACTAGAAAAATCTTCAAGCATTTAATCCCACTAGTCAAGTTACAGTTTGTGGGCTTCTCATGTTCCACTGTAGCCTGCCATGACACAGTAACGCAACTCAAGAAGGTATGGCTGCGTACATCAGAATTTCCCCCTTTGCCTCCTGGAAATCATCCAAAAGCAACAAGAAGAATGAAAAAAAAACAAAAAACACAAACCCCATTTTTGGTGAGATTAGGAGAAGGTATATTCTCCAGAATCCAAAATACATAAAAGGTCACCAAATGCCACTGAGTTAGTAGGAGAAAGGGGAAAATGCAGAGAGAGGCCTTACAGGGTAAGAGAACACAGGGTGGAAGACCTAGGTGAGAACCAGCAAAAATATACCTATTGAATGGGAGAGGCTGGTCCTGAGAGGTGAAGTTTTCCCCCTGTGTGATAGATTATGTTAATTGTTCAAAATATTAACTGACCCCTCCTACCAGTCTTTCCTACCACCCTGAACTTTCTAGCCCTTTCCTAAACAGGGCTATCCCTGCTAAAGATTGATAAATCCCACTCCACTGGCATCAGGGGTGGCCATGAAATGTGCTTTAGCTGATGAAATGTGAATGGAGTGCCAGGTACCACTTTGGAGCGGAAGCTTTGAAGAGCCACCATATGGTTCTGCCACCTCTCTTTCCCCTCAGTTATAGACCAGCAATGGTCTATAACTGATAGGGGTACTTGGATTAAAGAGGATATGTTTCAGAATCACAGTCAACCCATGGGTCAACAGCTGTAAAAGGAGCGAGAAACAAACCTTTGTTGAAGCCAGGAAGATTTGGTGGCCATTTGTTACAATATAACTTAGCCTAAGCTTACTGATATAAATGTTTTCAACAGGTGGTCTAGCAGTTGTGTTGAGCTAGGTTTAGAGCAGAAACCTCCCTGGGTCTGGGCTGGTTTGGAGCAGAAAGGAGGAGTCTACTCTAAGAGTCACACAAAAGGCCATATGTACGGGGAAAAGTCTGTCTCTGCAGCAGCAGAAAAGAAGAAGCTAGCATGGGATATGATGGGGAAATATACTAATGTTATCGTTCTCATAGCAGGACACTAGCAGACACTGTCTAAAGAAATAGAAGACTAAGGTTAGTAAAAATTTGTAAATATGGTAATAATTATGAAGAGCAAAATAGAACAAAAGTAAAAAACTTCCTAAATATTAGAACAACATACCTCCTCCCCCTGCCAAAAAAAGTCCATATAATGGAAGACTTCTTTAAACACTATGAAAACAAAAAACACCAAGTTCTATAATTCTATAGAATGAAACCCAAATATACACACAAATGGGCTAGACTCACAAATGAAAGAAAAAGACTTTCAGATTTGATTATTGTGTTGGCAGACTCTAAGGTGGCCTCCATAATCTCTGCCTCCTGGGGTTCATGCCTTTGTGTAGTGCCATCACTTGAGTGTGGGAAGGAATGGGGAGCTGTGACTTACTTCTAACCAATTCAATATGGCAAAGGTGATGGAACGTAACTGCCATAATTATGTTAGGTTATATAAGATTCCATTTTGCTAGCCTACTCCCTCTAAAGATTTTCTTTACTGGCTTGATGAATTAAACAGCCACATTGGAAAGTCCATGTAGCAAGGAACCATAGGTGGCCCCTAACTGTGGGCAGCCTCTAGGAACTGTGATTGGCCTCTAGCAGCCAAGGATGGCCCTCAGACTCCAGCCGACAGGAAGCTGGAACCCTCAGTCCTACAACCATAAGGAAATAAATTCTGCCAACAACCTAAGTGAGCTTGGAAGACTATTCTTCCCCAATGGAGCTTTCAGTTCTGCCAACACCTTAGTTGAAGCTTTGTTAGACTCTAAGCACAGGACCCAGCTAAGGCATGCCTGAACTCTTGATCCACATAAATGGTAAAACAATAAATTTATATTGTTTTAAGCTGTAATTTGTGATGCAACAATAAAAAAATTCAGTATAATCACAGAGCAGAATTTAATGCTATGCTGTATACAAGAGATATATCTAAAAGAGAATTATTCAAAAATGTTGAAAATAAAGAATGAGAAAAGGTGTGTCGGGCAAATGCACACAAAAGGTAAACACAGATTGCAATCATCAGACAAGATAGAATTTGAAACAAAAACATTATTTAAGGCAAATAAAAAGGTGAAGCATACAATTCAAAGTAATGCCATAATAGTAATGACTTTTATATACTAAATAACATAGTGGCAACATTCATAAAGCAGAAATAGAAAAGTCAAGGAGAAAGTGACAGAAAAATATTAGTAGTAGATTAGTTTTCTCTCAGTGCAGAAGAGATCAAGGGTTCAAAAAATATGTAAAGGTACTGAAGACCTAAATAATGTCATTAATGGGGTGCCTGGGTGGCTTAGTCGTTAAGTGTCTGCCTTCAGCTCGGGTCATGATCTCAGGGTCCTGGGATCAAGCCCCGCATCGGGCTCCCTGCTCCGCAGGAAGCCTGCTTCTCCCTCTCCCACTCCCCCTGCTTGTGTTCCCTCTCTCACTGTCTCTCTCTCTGTCAAATGAATAAATAAAATCTTTTAAAAAAAAAATGTCATTAGTAAGTAAATAGTTCTATAATACATATCAAACTTTCTTTCCTAATAATAGGGAATGTATCCTCTTCTTAAGTATCCCAGAACTAATACATTATTTTAGCCCACAAAGGAAACCTCAACAAACTCCCGAAAGTTAAGTAGTATATTCAAAATTCTCTGATTGCAATGAAAACCACCCAGAAACTGATAACAATAAAAGACCCTGCTACCTAAAAATGAAAATACAAAACAAACAAACCCATAATATCTTCAACTGTTGGCTCAAAGAAGGGATACAAACTGAAATATATGGAGAAAATATATAGAAAATACAAGAAATAGAAAACATACATATCAAAACATATAAGATAGGAGTGGGGGGATGGGTTAGCCTGGTGATGGGTATTAAAGAGGGCACGTACTGAATGGAGCACTGGGTGTTATACTCAAACAATGAATCATGGAGCACTACATCAAAAACTAATGATGTAACGTATGGTGATTAACATAACATAATAAAAAAACATAAGATAGAGCTAAGGCAATTTTAGAGGGATGCTTCTTAGCCTCATGTGCTTAGATCAATAAACAAGGGTGTAAAACAAGCATCTTAAGAACAACATAATAAACTGAGAAATGCAAAAGGAAGGTATACAAAAATAAAAGTAGAAATTAATAAATTAGAAAAACGGGAAAACAGTAGCAAACATAAATATATTCAAAATAAGTCTTTGGAATATACAGTAAAATAGACAAGTTGATAGCCGATAATTAGTTCACAGGAAATATTCACAGCCTTTAATATACTCCGAAAAGATGTTCAACCCTACTGCTCCTATAAGAGAAATAGAAAATGAAACCACACCGAGGTACCATGTTTTACTTATCTGATTGGCAAACATTCAAACACTTGATGACATACTGTGCTGGAGAGGGCTTGAGGAAATAAACTCTCTTTAAGAGTTCTAATGGGTGTGAAAAAACTGTACCATCTCTGGAGATGGGAATTTGGATATATCTAGCAAAACAACAACTCCATAAAACTCAACAATCTACTTCCGGGATTTTATCCTGCAGATATGTTCATGCAAGGATGAACAAGTTTATTCACTGAAGCATTGCTTGTCAAAGCAAAAGATTAGCAAATCCAATGCTCATGATTTAATAAACTACAATCATTTATGTAAAAGTATACTATCCAGCTGCAAACAAGAGGGAGAAAGTTATTTATACACTGATATGAAAAGATCTCCAAAATAGAATGTGAAGTGAAAGGGGCAAGGTAAAGAACAGTGTGTAGAATATTCTGCCATTTATCTAAAAAGGAGAAAATATGTATGTTCATAATTCCCTGTGTGAGCATTAAAAAGTTCTAAAACCCAAGAGCGTAATAGCTGTGGTTACTTGTTCAGGAGGGTTAGGAACTAGGTAGGTGGGGAATGTAAACAGTTTTATACTTTTTGGTGAAACATTTTAAAATATAATTTTTCAAAAGCTGTAAATTTTAAAATCTGATATGTGCTGCTAGATTAAAGTACAAATTAACAATATTTATATGGCAAAAGAAATGTCCATAGCACATAATTTTGCAATTTATTTCTTCCGTGATAAAAATCTGTTTGACTCAGAGATACTATTTCTTAGTAATAATTTAAATAACTAGAAATTTAACTGTAGATATGGACCTGTTGATGGATTGTGAAGATTAAAACTTGTCTTAAAATAAGATAATTTTGAATAAATGAATGAATATTATGTGAAATCCATCATGCATACCTATATTCATCTACATTTTAATAAGTTGTTTTGTTTTGTTTTTTTAAAGATTTTATTTATTCATCTGAGATAGAGAGAATGAGAGACAGAGAGCATGAGAGGGGGAGGGTCAGAGGGAGAAGCAGACTCCCTGCTGAGCAGGGAGCCCGATGCGGGACTCGATCCTGGGACTCCAGGATCACGACCTGAGCCAAAGGCAGTCGCTTAACCAACTGAGCCACCCAGGCGCCCAATAAGTTGTTTTGTTATAAACAAACTACCCCATGGTTTGTTTATAAATATATAAAATATATATAAATATAAATATATATATATAAAACTGATGGTCATCAGCAGGGTCTGCAGTAGATCAATTAAATCAATAGGATGAGTCTCAAATTAAATGTGAGTAGAGTTTGGGCACTATTAAGTGAGTTGTGTTTTCAGCCTTTGTAGCTAGAAACTGGAGAGTGGGAAGCTTCCATAACAAAGATGCCCAAGTGACTACACCAGGCCCCACAGCATAAGAAGGTGGGAAAGGACCAGCTCTAAAATAGTCTTGTCTCTCTGTCTCAGGAAGTAGCCTGTAGGCTACCAGCACCCACGTTCTAGAAGATGCTTATAGAATGTAGATTTCTGTGCCTCACCCCATCATCATAGTCTCTGGGAGTGAGATCTGTGAATCTGATCACCTTTGCCCCATGGAAGCTAGAGAAAACAAATTTAATCCTAATCTTTTTAGGAATAATAATAGTGGCTCCCAGTGAAAACCCAGTTTATGAGAGCTCAGTTTATGCCAGGCATTGTCATAACTGTATGGAATTTTCCTGAAAGAAGCTTTAGATAAGTAAGTACATTTCTTTAGTACTGAAACTTACAATCTGCTTGGGATTCTCTCTCTCCCTCTGCCCCTGTCCTTCCGTGTGCCCACGCATGCATGCGCACATTTTCTCTCTTTCTCTCTCTCTCTCTCACACACACACACAAATTAATAAAATCTTAAAAAAAAAAAAAAAAGAGGCAATGGCCAACTAAATTTAAGTATTTCCATGTTCCTGAGTAATGGAAACAAAAATGTACATGCAGCCTTAGATAATCTAGTTTAAGTTTAGTTAAGTATGTTTTAAATGTCTTAACGGGCAAAACACTTTTGGCAAAACTGAGGTGCAATGTCAGAAATAACACTGTTTGTAAAGGTGACATTATTTTTAAAACAATGCATTAAACTCACTGCAGAATGAAGATATGTGAAAGGTAGTTAATTAAGGCTAGAAAATGGAATATGAAAGTATCTTTTGTCCTTGAATCAAATGAACAGAAGGAACTAGAAGCTATTAACAAATCTTTTTTGCTTCTCTTGGGTAGAATGAACTATTCCATTCCAACAGGCAAAGACTTATTTCATCTGTCACTTTATTGGTCACAGAAAACTCCTGTTCTATATTTAAGAAGTCGAAGGGGAGCTTTCTGTTTAAATTTAAAGAAAGGAAGTAGTATTATGCCAACAATTTCGTCTTCTAATTTCTATATATAATACCTGAAATTATTAATGTAGCTAGTGAATATTCACCAAGTAATATGTCTCATGAATTAGCAAGGCAGTACACATTAATGTTCTTTTTAATATTATGATTTCTGTCATAACTTTTTGTTTTTCTGCCTCAAATTTAGGAATTCTGGTTTGGAAGACTGGAAAGAGCACCGCACCAAGTGTCAGCAACTTGGAATCTCATTATAGCGTTGGTACTGAAAGCTAAAGGAGTTTAGGAAAGGTTTTGTTTGTTTCTGCTGAGGAGGGAAGGGAATTGATTGATCATCTATAATAATTCAGAGAATTTACACATATATCTCATTTAATTCTGAGAATAATACAGTGATGTATTATTCTTTCCATTTTGTAAACAAAGCCACCCAGGCTAAGAGAGATACGTCACTTGTCAAGGTTACTCTGGTAGTGGATGCCAGAACTGGTTCCAAATCTTATTTTGATCTGTCTGATTCTAAAAGTATCCCACATGGACTCTCAGGCATTATGTGTAATTATCTGTAAAAACCAAAGGATTGATGAACTTGAATTTCCCTTCAACCCTGATCCTGAACACAAACACTCCTCCCTTTTGTCTCAGTAAAATTCCCTTCTCAGGTCATTATGGGTATCGATAGTTTGTTCCTTTTTATTGCCAAGTAGTATTCCATGCTACGTATGCACCACAGTTTGTTTAACCATTCTCCTATTGAAGGACATCTGGATTGTTTCCTGTTTTGGATTACTATAAATACAGCTTCTCTGAACACTTTTGTACAGATATTTTGTGTGTGAACATGTCTTCATTTCTTTGGGATAAATGTCCAAGAGGATAATTCCTAGGTAGTGTGGTAGTTGCATATTTCATTTGATGAGAGACTGGTTTTGTTTTGTTTTAATATTTTATTTGTTTGTTTATTTATTTAGAGAGTGAGTCGGGGGGAGGGACAGAGGGAGAGAGAATCTCAAGCAGACTCTGCTGAGCACAAAGCCCAATACAGGGCTTGATCTCATGACCTTGAGATCATGACCTGAGCTGAAATCAAGAGTGGGACACTTAACCGATTAAGTCACCCAGGTGGTGGTTTTTTAAGAATGGCTTTATTATTTTATGTTCTCACCATCAATGTATGGGATCCAATTTCCTTGTATCCTTACCTGCATATGTTATTGCTATTTTTTATTTCAGCCATTCTGATAAGTTACCTTATTGTGGTTTTATTTTTTTTATGATTGTATTTATTTATTTGAGAGAGAGTGAGCAAGTGAGTGAGAGAGAGAGAGAGGGGGAACACAAGCAGGGGAAGGGCAGAGAGAGAGGGAGAAGCAGACTCCCCACTAAGCAGGGAACCCAACTCGGGCCTCGATCCCAGGACTGTAGGATCATGACCTGAGCCAAAGACAGGTGATTAACTGACTGAGTCACCTAGGCACCCCTTTATTGTGGTTTTAATTTGCATATCCCTGGGGTGCCTGGGTGGCTCAGTTGGTTGGGCATCTGCCTTTGGCTCAGGTCATGGTCCTAGTGTCCTGGGATTGAGCCCCACATCAGGCTCCCTGCTCAGTGGGGAGCCTGCTTCTTCCTCTCCTTCTCCCCCACTTGTGCTCTCTCTCTCTCTGTCAAATAAATAAATAAAATCTTAAATTAAAAAAAATTGCATATCCCTGATAGTGACACAGAACATTTTTGCATGTGCTTATCTGTCATATGTGTATCTTTTTTAGAGAAATGACTGTTCATGTCTTTGCCCATTTTCTATTTGTATTGTTTGGCTTTTTGCTAATGGTATTCTAGAGTTCTTTATATATTCTAGATACTAGTCCTTTGTCAGATATGTGTTTTGCAAATACTTTCCCCCTCATTTTCTTATCAGAAACTATCACAAAGTAAAAGTTTTCAATTTTGATGAGGTATAATTAACAACTTTTTCTTTTTGTCATGCTTTTGGTGTTAAATTTAAGAACTCTTTACCTAGCCATATATCCCAAAGATTTTTTTTCCTTTGTCTTTTTCTGAAAGTTTTATAGTTTTATGTATCACATTTAAGCCCACTGTCCATGTTGGGCTAATTTTTATATCAAGCATGAGGTTTAGGTTTTTTGTTTTATTTTGTTTGTTTTTTAAGCAGGGTCCACACTCAGCATGGAGCCCAATGTGAGGCTTGAACTCATGATCCTGAGATCAAGACCTGAGCTGAGATCAAGAGTCCAATGCTTTGACTGAGTCACCCTGAGATTTATTTTTTGCCTATGAATATCCAGTTGCTTCAACATCACTTGTTTAAAAGTTTATTCTTTCCCCCATTGAATTGCCTTTGCTCTCTTGTCAAGTTGGGCATGTATGTATGAGTCTATTTCTGGAATCTTTATTCTTTTCCATTGATCTATATCTCTATCCTTTCACCAATATCACATTGTCATTGATTACTGTTGCCATATAGTAAATCTCAATATCAGCTAGAGAGATTCCTCCTACTTTGTTATTCTTCTTCAAGATTATTTAATCTATTTTAGGACCCGTGCCTTTCCATATGTATTTTATTTTATTTATTTATTTATTTTTAAAAAGACTTTATTTATTTATTTGACAGAGAGAGAGAGCACAAGCGGAGGGAGAAGCAGGCTCCCTACTGAACAAGAAGTCTGATGAGGGGCTCAACCCCAGGACCCTGGGATCATGACCTGAGCCGAAGGCAGATGCTTAACTGGACTGAGCCACCCAGGTGCCCTCCATATGTATTTTAGAATAAGTTTTTTTATACCTAGAAAACAACTTGTTGAGAATTTGATAGGAATTGTATTAAACCTACAGATCAATTTGGGGACTTTTCAACTTTACTATGTTGAATCTTTCAATCCATGAACATGGTATGTGTCTCCATTTATTTAGATGTTATTTGATACCTTTCATCAGCATTTTGTAATTTTAAACATATCAGTTCTATACATATTTTAAATTTATACCCAAATCTTTCATTTTCTTTGGAGTAATCATAAATGTTATTGTGTTTTTAACTTTGCTTTGCACGTGTTATTGTTAATATATAAAAGTACAATTGATTTCGTGTTTTGACCTCATGCCCTGTCCTGCAACCCTGCTAAACTCATGTATTAGTTCTAGGAGTTTATTTGTAGATCTCTTGGGATTTTCTATGTAGACAATTATGTCATCTCAAATAGGGAGAGTTTAATTTATTCCTTTCCAAGTTGTATGACTTATTTCCTTTTCTTGCCTTTTTGCAGTGGCTAGAAATTTCAGCACTATGTTGCATAAGAGTAGTGAGAGTGAACATCCTTGCTTCATTACCAATCTTAGAGGAAAAGCATTCGGTTTCTACCACTACATATGATGTTAACTGTAGGGTTTTTTTTTTTTAGCAAGTTGGGTTAACTCTTCTCATTCCTAACTTGCTGAGAGATTTTTTGTTTGTTTGTTTGTTTTGTTTTGTTGTAATCATAAATGAGTGTTGGATTTTGTCAAATGCTTTTTCTGCATCAATTGATATGATAATGTGATTTTTCTTCTTTAACTTGGATTATATTGATTGATTTTCAAATGTTAACCCAGTCTTGCAAACCTGGAATAAATCCCATTTGGTCATGGTGTATTATTCTCTTTATAGATTGCTAGATTGAATTTGTTAATCCTTTTGAAGGATTTCTGCATCTGAGTTTACGAGAGATATTGCTCTGTAGTTTTCTTTTTTGTATTATTTTTTATGTTGGTTGAGAGTAATACTAGCCTCATAAAATGAATGAGAAAGTGCTCTCCCCTTTTCTATTTTCTAGAAGAGATGGCATAAAATTGGTGTTAATTCTTCTTTAAAGATTTTATAGAATTTGCCAGTGGGGATATCTGAGCATAGAGGTTTATTTTTCTGGAGCTTTTTAATTATAATATAAAATTCTTTTGATGGCATAAAATAATTTAGATTATGTATTCATCTTGGTTGAATCTCATTAGTTTCACTTTTGGGGTAATAGATCCGTTTCTTCCAAGTTGCCTAATTTATAAACATAAAGTTGTTTATAGTAGTCCCTTATTTTTACTTTAATGGCTGAAGATCTGTAATGATATCTTCTGTTTAATTTCTAATATTGGTGACTTACATCTTTTCTTTTTTTCTTCAGTTTTTGAATACCTCTTTTAATTATAATTTGCATCATCTGTAAAACAAGATGATTATATTACTTTCTACTTGCTACAGTAACAAATTAGCATAAATATAGTGGCTTAAAGTCACACAAATTTATTAATTTACAGTTCTGGAGGTTGGTAGTCCAAAATAGATCTCACTGCATTAAAATCAAGATGTCAGTAGGACTGTGTTCATTTCTAGAGGCTCTAGGAGAGAATCTCTTTTCTTATCTTTTCCAACTTTTAGAGACTTCCCACATTCACTGGCTCATGGCTCTTTCCGTCTCCAAAGCCATCAATGGCTGGTTAAGTCTTTCCCACATTGGATCACTCTGACCTCTTCTGTTGCTTGCTTGTCTGTTCCACATTTAAAGACACTTTGATTACATTGGGTTCACCTCAAAAATCCAGGATAATATTCCTATGCTAAGGTCAACTGATTATGTCTTAATTCTGTCTGCAACCCTAATTCCTCCTTGTCATGTAACATAATATATTCACAGGTTTCCAGGGATTAAGGCACGGACATTGTTGGGGGACATTAATCTGTCTACCAAAATAATGTATGTAAAACTGTTTTGCAAATTTTAATGCACTCATTTAATATTTAGTGAGCATCAACTAATGCCAGGTACTGTACAAGATGCTGACCTCAGCTAAGTTTTCTCTGCTGCAAATAAGCATTTGGCTCCACTCCATGAGCTTTTTCATTCTTGACAGTAAATCTCATACTTCCTTTCACTAGGAGTACTGGATATTAGAGTTTTCCAAATCTATCAGGCTTTTCCAAACTTGCATGACTTGGAACATGTTTGTTTTTCATAAAATATCACTTCCTGCCCCCTTCTGCTTAATCAGGAGAGCCTGTATCTCCCTCCCTCTTTCCTCCTCCAACCCCCTGATCTCATGATTCTGTTACAGATGCCTGGATCACCCTTAATAACTTCAAACACTGATAACACTTCCACTCTTTGCTGTAATCCTTGTTTTATTGTCCAACATCTCCTCTAGACCTCTAAGGTATGTGAAAGCAGGGACTGAGTTTTTATTTTTTCTTTTTTGCCAGTGCCTGGCACAATGCCTATATTGGGCACTATAATAATATTTTTTTGCTAAATGTATGAACTACCCCTAAATCCTAGAGTTCTATGTTCAACCTTTTCTGGTTCTTTTCTTTGTTCTCGCCTTTATGGATTCTCTCCATATATTCAACTATCTGTTCTGTGCATGAGATTCAAATATCTAAGTTCACATAGATATTTGCTCGCCCATGTTTTTGGTGTCTGCTAGAAGAAGCCCCACCCTTGTAGAATTCTCCATATAATTTCAAGCTCACCATGTTCAAAATATAGTTTATTATTTTCCTGCCAAAAAAGTTGTATTTTAAATTTAGTTGACTGCCATTTCTACCTCTTGTTAGCTCAAAACTTTCATGCTGCCTTTCTTTCAAATCACATGTCCAATCTGTTGCCAAGTGTCATGAATTGCTCCTTTCCCAAATCCCCTCTGTTTTATTTCTTCTGGAGGTTTTGGCTCCAGCATCTCATACATGACTATTCCAATAGCCACCTAACAAATCTCTGGTTGTTTGCCCTTTTAATCCAGCCTACACTACAGGACATGCTTCCAAAATCATACCAACAATCAAACCATTATCTTGCTGATAAACTTCAGATACCTCCCTGTTGTTTTCTGCCACGTAGACCTAGGTTCTCCATAAAATAGAACCCTCATCTACCTTCCTGCTCTATTTATGTGTCCCTGCCCTCCACTTAAACAGGATTACTGTGTAGGCAGAATCATGACTCCATCCCCTCAAAATGTCCATGAGCTAATCCCCGGAACCCATGAGTATGCTAACTTACATGGCAAAAGGAACTTTGCAGATGTGATTAAGTTAAGGAATTTGAGATGGGGAGATTATCCTGGATATTCCAAGTGATTCCAATATAATCACCAGGGTCCTTTTAAGAGGGAAGCAAAAGAATCTGAGTCAGAAAAAGAGATGTTATGATGAAAGCAGAAGTTGGGGTGATATGGGGACATGAATCGAGGAATGCAGACAACTTCTAGAAACTGGAAAAGGCAAGGAATGCAGAGTGGCCTGAAGGTCACCTTGCTGACCCATTTCAGACTTCTGACCTCCAAAACTGTATGATAATAAATTTGTATTGTTTTAAGCCACTAAATTTGTGGAATTGTTACAGCAGCAGTAGGAAACTGATACAACTACCTACCTGCTCTTCTCATTCTGTGATACTGTTCAGGTTGCTTAGTTAGCATGCTTCTTTCTCATTTTTTAAATTTGTTGAGTCTATCCACCTCAAGTTTCATCCAAAATGCTGCTGCTTCTTCCCTGAAACCTTCCTGGAACCTGATCTGGAGCCACATCATTCAGGGACACATTTCTGTTTACTGTACCAACTACAATAACCTCCAATTACTTACCTCCACCCCAGCCTTCACACTACTGTCTAAGATGCAGATCTAAGTTCTCACCCTCACTCGGAGTCAGCCAAACTTGAGGTTCAGGGCACACTCTTCCAGACTGCCAAGTCTGCTCAAGGCTTCTTATACCAATCAAAAGTTCAGGGGCCCAGCGCCACCCTCACTTCAGACCAGTTGACTACAAATTCAAGGGTCTCCATAGTCCCCCTCAGGTTCAGTGATTTGCTACAATGACTCACAGAACTCATGAAAGTGTTATAATTAACAATTACAGTTTTATTATAGTAAAAAATATACAAATCAGAACTAGTCAAAGAAAGAGATGCATAAGGTGGAATCTGGGACTGGAGCTTTCATGTCCTCAGGGACACATTACCCTCCTGGCATCCATGTGTGGTGATACATTCATTGAATAGTACTGTCAACCCAGGAAGCTTACCTCAGTTTTTTTGAGGCTTCATTAAGTAGGTGTGATTGATTGAATCATTGCCCCTGTGGTTGAGCTCAATTTCTAGCCTTCCTCCCCTCCTCTGAGGTTAGGCTGATGCCACAGGGCTCAAAGCTCCAACCTTCTCATCACCTGATTGGTCTTTCTGGCATGGCCCACCCTCTACCCTAAGACCATGGGTGTGGCTTGCCCTACACTGAATCATCTAGTTAGCATAAACTAACAAGTGCCCACTCTGAGGCACCTCATTAGAATAAACTATCAGATGTGGTCAGTGGGGCCCACCATGAATAACAAAGATACTCCTATCACTCAGGAAATCCAAGGGTTTAGAGGTTATCTCCCCAAACTGGCAACAAAGGTCAAACAAATTCTTTTTTTTTTTTTTTTAGATTTTTAAAAAAAATTTATTTATTTGAGAGAGAGCACATGAGAGGGGGGAAAGTCAGACGGAAAAACAGACTCCCTGCCGAGCAGGGAGCCCGATGTGGGACTCGATCCCGGGACTCCAGGATCATGACCTGAGCCGAAGGCAGTCGCTTAACCAACTGAGCCACCCAGGCGCCCTCAAAACAAATTCCTTATTACACACACCCTGACTGGAATCTTTCATTGACTTCCTTGCTCTGAAAGTGCCCACTAGTTAATAGGATATTCCAGGGCCTTCGTGAGAAGCAGACAGATAAAAGGGACATAAAAAAACCTCTGTAAAGAATGGAGGAGCTAATGTTCACTACCTACCACATAGTAGACACTCAGTAAATTCTTTTAAAATTAATTATTGATTGAGAAGATGGAAGGGAAAGTATAAAACAAAACAGATAAATGGCTTAGCCTAGAAAGCTATTTCCCACAGTACTAAGAAAATACAAAGTTTGCCAATGAGATATTGGAGAAAGAAAAATTTAAAAAGCATTTATAAACTAAATAGGGATGAAGAACTTTTTTTTAAAGATTTTATTTATTTATTTGACAAAGAGAGAGAGAGCACAAGCAGGGGGAGCGGGAGAGGGAGAAGCAGGCTTCCCGCCGAGCAGGGAGCCGCATGTGGGGCTCGATCCCAGGACTCTGGGATCATGACCTGAGCTGAAGGCAGACACTTAACCAACTGAGCCACCCAGATGCCCCAAGGGATGAAGAACTTTTTAAGAAAAAAAAGGAAAAATAATAAAACTTAGGTCTCTTTTCCATGGTTCTTGGAAACTGAATGTTTTAATTAATAGTTTTTCATTCTGGCTTTTGGATTTAGCTTAGAGTCCAGAGATTTTGTTTCCCCATGTCTAGACCAACACAAGTCAGTCTTTCTCTTTTTTATCTTTTTTGAAGTTATTATAGCTAGATAGTATAAAGTAACATCACTGTAAACTATTAAAATAGAAATTAATTCTTGGAGTAGACATTATCCAGTGTGTACAATAGAGACAGGAATTAGAAATGTGTATTCCTGAATACACAGCTAATTTGATATTCTAGATCTCCTACCAAGATATAAGAGTAATGTACATTAATAAGACTTTCAGATGATGTTACAGGATTTTTGTCCCCTTAGTGCCCATGCTTCTTGGTTATGCTGATTTGAAGAATGAAGAGGTAGATCAGATGAAGAGTGGTGGGCAGCAAAGCAAAGTTTATTGAGCAAAAGTATAAAGCTCCTGGAGAGGGAGGGGGGCCCAAGTGGGTTGCCCCCAGAGTTTCTAAGTTTAGGGGTTTTTATGAGCTCTTTTGCAGAATTATCTTAGGCAATCGGAGGTATGTTGAGCCATGTCAATGAAGGCTTTGGTCACATATCTGTCTACCTATTAGGTTAATGTCTCTGTGCTGATGGTCTTTTTTTTTGCTGACATCTGGGGGCTTATGTCTTAACTGCCCCTTGCCTGTGATAGTGACAAACACTTTGTGGTTAATTGTCTTATTTTAGGACATTTTGCAGAAGTCATTTCTGCAAGGGCTGCAAAGCGGAATGTCAGTGCGGTCCTGTCTAAGCTGCAAAACAGGATGTCAGTGCTGTTTTATTTTAGCTGTCCTGACTCCATATTTTCTTGTTGGGGACCCTGGCCTTGACTACCTAACTGTCTAGCTAACTCCTAACAATGATAATGTCTTTGCAACAAAAATTAATTGATTCAATTCTCATTTCTTCTTCCTATTACTTCAAACATAAGCAGGAAGAAGCTTATTAGTTTTATTACAATCATGGTTACATAGTTCGATTCTATACCTTTGTGTAGAATAAAGAGATATAACTATGGAATACGTGAGTAGGAAAAGAGGATATATATACCTTCTTATGTGTCTTTAGATTTAGAGAAAACGAAATTAGGAAGAGTAGTCTCCTATTTTTCTTCATCTCAAAACACCCTAAAATACTTAACCTAAGATGAAATTATATGGCATAGTTGTTATAACATGAAGAATACAATCTATTATTTCTCCTGTCTTAGAGTTAAAATATTTTTGTTTTTAAAGTAAATATTTCTTTCTGTACAATTAATAGTTTAAAGAAAACTGATTTTCACATTTTAACAAAGACTGTAAGAAATTGCCTTATAACTCAGACCCAGCTAGGGTAACTGCAAATATACCTTGGTAGATTTGGCAAAACCACCTCTTCTTATCTCAGTATTCGAAGAAGAGGCAAGACAGGCAACCAGCTTTGATGGTAGATGGAAATGAAGGAGATGGGACAAACTCCTATGTATTATACCGGTTTCTCCCCATCAGAACCCCACACAGCTCCTTCCAAAACATGTAAACCTGATGTCAAAATAACATAATATGAACTGATTTGTGCAAATGATTGCAACTACTTTATAATTAAACATCTAGGGAATTATATATATGAAATAGATATCTCTACACATACCAGGGGTTTAATTACATCCTGGATTAAAAGAAATTTTGACCCAAGATTGAAAACAGATGGTCAATCACCTCATGTCCCAATGGTTGCTTTGTAAGCAAGTGACACTGGATTCTGGGCCTCAAGAACATTTTCCCCCACCTCATTGTTTTTGCCAAATACTCATTAAATAAGAAACACAAACCACTCCACTGTTAGATTTCTCCTGGGTTTCTTGAATGGTAGAAATCAACAGGATTAGCAATGTTTGATTGGAAAATTGTCTTAAGCATTTACCCTTGTGATTTGTCTCTAATCTGAAAGGAAACAGCAGACTTATTAAATCACCATGTTACATTTTGTTCTTCCTTCTTGGGAAAACCCCATATCTGGAATTTAGATTGTGGTCTGTCTCATTTTCTACCTTTGTTTTTAATGTTATGCAAATGAGCAAATAATGTGAGAAGGGGATATAGTAGATATACTCCCTATTTTGTTGATGGGACAATGAGTCCCATCTCCCACAAAAGATGCAAAATGTATTTGAACAGAGAAATATACAAACAATTCTTGTTAATAGTTTGTTGATTTCGTTGTTATAAAAAAACAGAAGTAATTGGAATTTTTCCCCTTAGTCAATGAATTAGATTTTTCCTGTGAGCGGGAGATTCTTTGTTTAGTTGCACAAATACATGGATTGAGCCTCAGGCACTATATGGGTGCTGGGGATATAATGGTGAACACAATAGGCACATCCTGCAGCCTCACAGTCTAGAAAGAAAGACAGATTTTTTAAAAATTTTGCAAAATAAAAAAATAATTACAACTGTGCAAAATTATGCAAAAAAGTACAGTGTGTTGGAGCATCATATAACTGAAGGAAAAATAATGTGCAAAGCTTCTGAGGTTAGAAAAACTTTGGCACATTCAAGGAACTTACAGAATTCCAATGCGGCTGCAGCATAGAGGACCAGGGTGTGAGTGAAGAGAGAGGTGGGGCCAGGGCACAGAGTGACCTGAGGCCATGTTGCAAGTTGAGATGGGAGGCTGTGGACAGTGAGAAGCAATTGAAACGTTTTTATGTAAAGATAAAGTAATCAGATTTGTGTTTTATTGATGTAGTTTTTTAACGTAGGTGAGGTTTGGTGGGGTCCAGAGCCCACAGCCAAGAAAGATGTCTTGAGATACCTTCAGTACAAAATGGTGGTTTTATTAAAGCATGGGGACAGGACGGGTGGGCAGAAAGAGCTGCTGCCCTGGGATCGTGAGGAGCAACTGATTATATACTTTGGGGTTGGGGGAAGTAAAGATAAGGGAAGTGCCAAAAGGATTTTCATATGCTAAAGAAGACTCCTGGAAACCTGAGGCCTTACTATTGTCAAACCAAGGTTGTTTTTCCCCATAGCAGGGCATTAACATTAAGACAGGAGCTTCCTGGAGGAATATTCTACTCTGCCTGCCTCAAGTATTTGTCAATGGGCTGCAGGTTATAAGGACATTTAATTTTACCTACCTTTCCTCCTGCCTTCGTTTCCCACAGCATTATGAAGATTGCACTGGCTGCAGCAAAGAAGCTCGTCGGGGTAAGAGTTGATGTAACAGGTTCTGGGGTGACAATAGTGTTGCTGGAGGGAAGTGGAGGGCTCAAGGTGGGTATAGGAAATAGAACTGCCAGAACTTGGTGATTAATTGGATGTGAGTGGGCAGAAAAGGCTTTTGATTTGAGCAAGCAGAGGGATAGAGCTGCCTTTTTACAGAGATAGGAGATGCTAGAAGAGGAGTGAATTTGAGTGTGAATGTGAAGAGAGGATATTGTTTGCTCTCTTTTGGAGTTAATGAGTTACAAGTGCCTGTAAAATATCCCAGTGGAGTAAACCTTTATCTTTATGGGTCTAATGCTCAGAAGTGAAGTTCAGGCTGAAGATATTTGGCATCATTTGGGTAAATATGATAAAGAAGCCACTGGAGTGGTTGAGATCACTTGCGAAGAGCGTGTGGAGTGAGAAAAGAAGACCAGCCCAGGAATTGGATGACCATCAATCCCAATTTGCCTAGGATGGTCCCGGTTAACACCCATTGCCCCAAGATAATTATTAATTGCAGCCCTTTCGTTCTCAAAAGTTGACCCAGTTTGGAAATAAATATATAGTCACTCTATTTAAGGCAGAATCAGAAGAATGCCAACATTTAGAGCTTGAATGAAGCAAAGCCAAAAGAAAGAAAGAAGGAAAGAAGCCAAAAGGAAGTAAACGAGGGCAAAATGCTGCTGCTGAAGCCAAGGGAAGACAATGTCTCAAAAAATTTTGCATATGGAATTGCACAGGGTTTTCTCTTGGATTCCATGATGATGGAATTGTATGACAGCCAAGAGCTCTGATAGGAAAACAGAGTGGAACAAATGTTAGTTCTGGAATTCAGGCAGAGGTGGGGGCAGTGGTGATCATTGCTGGAGCAAGATAAGTGCCATTGGTACTGAAAGAAAAATGTGTAGAGCTTAGACACTAAAAATACAAAGTACTTTTCTCATCTTGGCAAATACACTGGGGAGACTGTTCAGAATGTTAACATCAGTTGACTGGAATAGTACTTAACTGCTTCTAGTTCTTCACTCAAGCCATGCCATTTCTTATCTACATGAGTTTGTTGTGATTTTAATCCAGGCTTAAAATCCTTCCCCCGCCTCCCCCCGCCCCCCATCTTCTTCTTTACTCTCAAGATAAGGTTCTAGTGCTCCAGGCATCTTCCTTACCTAAGCATTCTGCTGCGACTGGGTTCCCTCCTCTGACCCAGCTCTGGCCCCACAGCTCTGTTAAGGTCCCTGCTATTTTACAGTGAAATTTGTCTCTCTTCTTTACCAGATTGTAAATTCTCATTCTTAGACTTTAAATTCCTTAAAGTCAGGGACAGAGTCTTATTTTTGTATCCTTGGCCACTACATAGGGTTTTTATGTAGTAGAAACTCAATAAATGTTGAATTAAAGAAAAACGTAGGAGAGAAGTCAGAATCCTTTTATTGAGGTAAGGTTTACATACAATAAAATGCATGGATTGTAAATGTGCAATTATTGAATTTTCATAAATGTAATCTAATGTAACTGCCATCCTAACAAATAGACCATTTCTATCATCCTAGATTTCCTTGTGCCACTTTCCAATCAATCCCTGTTTGTCATAGGCAATCACTGTTCTGATTTCCGTTCTTAGAGATTAGTTTTTGCCTGTTTTAGAACTTCATAAAAATGGAATCATATGGTCTACATACTTTTGTGTCTGGCTTATTTCATTTAGCATTATGTTTGTGAAATTGATCCTTTTTGATGTGTATATCAGCAGTGCATTCCATTTTAATGTTGAGTAGTATTTCACTGTATGAATACACCCCAATTTGTTTACACATTCTCTTGTTGATGGACATTTGGTGGTTTCCAGTTTGGGGATATTCTGAATAAAGTTGTTATGAATAGTCATAATATATTGTATGGATAATCGTGTAGAAATCTCATGCACATATGTTTCATTCTTTTTAAGAAAATACCTAGGAAGAGACTTGTTGCCTTGTAGGGTCATAGGATGTGTGTGTGTGTGTGTGTGTGTGTGTGTGTGTGTATAAAAAACTGCCAAGCTTTTCCCAAAGTGACTGTACCATCTTTATGTTTCTGCCAGCAATGCATGAGCATTCCAGTGGCTCCACTTCATTACCACCATTTGGTATTGTCAATCTTTTATAACTTTAGCCATTCTAGCAAATAAGAAATGGTATCTCTTTGTGGTTTTATCTCCATTTTCCTGATGAGTAAATGATGTTGAGCAGCTTTTTGTGAGCTTCTTGGCCATTCATATATATTCTTTTATGATGTATTTGAGTCTTTTGACTATTTGGAAGTGTGGTCATTTGTCTTTTTATTATAAATTTATAGTTCTTTATATATTCTGAATACAAATTAGATATGTGCATTTCAAATACTGTCTCCTAGTCTGCATCTTGCCTTTTTCTTTTCTTTTCTTTTTTTTTTTAAAGATTTTATTTATTTATTTGACAGAGAGAGAGACAGTGAGAGAGGGAACACAAGCAGGGGGAGTGGAGAGGGAGAAGCAGGCTTCCCGCCGAGCAGGGAGCCCGATGTGGGGCTCGATCCCAGGACCCCGGGATCATGACCTGAGCCGAAGGCAGACGCTTATCGACTGAGCCACCCAGGCGCCCTGTTGCCTTTTTATTTTCTTAATAGCATCCTTTGATAAGAAGAATTTTTTTAATTTTGATGAAGTCCAATCTACCTTTTTTATGTATAGTGCTTTTTGTTTTTTGTTTGTTTTTTGTTTTTTTAAAGATTTTATTTATTTATTTGACAGAGAGAGGGAACACAAGCAGGGGGAGTGGGAGAGGGAGAAGCAGGCTCCCCGCTGAGCAGGAAGCTCGATGCGGACTCCATCCCAGGACCCCGGGATCATGACCTGAGCCGAAGGCAGAAGCTTAGCTGACTGTAGGCGCCCCCTATAGTGCTTTTGTGTCTTCTCTATGAAAGTATTGCTTTTCTCAAGAACATGAAGGTATTCTATGCTTTCTTCTAGAAGCATTATAGTGTTAGCTTTCATATTAGGTCTATGACCCATCTTGATAAAATTGAAATTAGAGACATTTTTAATAATTTAAAAAGTGCAATGGAAGACACCTGGGTGGCTCAGTCAATTAAGCATCTGCCTTCAGCTCAGGTCATGATCTTGGGGTCCTGGGATAGAGCCCCACATTGGGCTTTCTGCTCAGCAGGGAGTTTTCTTCTCCCTGTCCCTCTGTGATATCTCTCGCTCTTCCTCTCTCTCAAGTAAATAAAAATAAAATCTTTTTTTAAAAAAGTGCGATGGAGTCACACTCCATTTGGTTGACCTTATGAAAAAAAGAATGCCATTCTCTTATAAAGAGACTCTGGTCATCATTTTGAATATTGTGTGGGCTCTATATGATAAAGTATAATTTTTCCACTTTGAAAAAATATTAATAGGCCTGGGCAGATAAGCAACAGACTGGAAGCTCAATCACTGTTTTTTTTCTTCTAAACTTCTATATTAGTTAAGACTAAGTTCACCTTGATTTTTATATCTGAGTTTTTAAGTAAAATATAATGTTATAATCAGCTTACTTCATAGCACTGAAATGTGCATATAAAATGGTCATAAAGCTTTCCTAAAATATTGAATTATGTTATAAATCTGCCTCAGGTAGTGAAGATAAGTTGTGAACTGTATAGAAGTTGCTTAAGTTACAGACTGTTCATAAATGTCCACAAAAACCCCAGTTTTGTGCTTAGGTATCTCTTAGACTCCAACGTGGATGAAACTAACATCTTTTAAACCAACGAAACTGCATAAACTTTCTATGGAACGGCTACATAATGAACAGTTTCAACCCAGAGTCTCCTCTAACGAATAAGGATTGCTACAGTGATGTATGCTCATGATCTTTACTGTCACAATGAACTGAGAGGGAGCCCGATTGGTGATGTTTGCACAGGGCCTTATAAAAATACACCTATCAAATGGCACATTGTCATGGAGTGCAGGGCCACTCATTAATAACACTCTTACTCCAGGATCGAATTCCCTGTGTAGTATAAAAAGCTCTCATTAATCTCATTAATTCAGAACCCACTTTGTAATAATTCAGACCTGGTATATGTGATTCTTATTCAGTAGAAAGGTCACAGTTAAAAATAGAAGGTGGAACTCAGAATGACTGTATTAAATAATTATGGGACAAGAAACTACTGTGAGTTACTCTTTTCAGATCTTTAGTTTTTAATATGGAATGTACAAGACATAAGCATAAATTTATTCTTAATTGTAATTTACTGGTTAGCCTTTTTACTAGTTAAGATAGCCCTCTCCCTCTTCTTGCATTTCTTTTTCTCCCTTTTTCCCTCCCTCACTTTCTTTATCTGCAAACTCAAAGCCCCAGAATGCATGTGACCACACAGACTCACATGTATCAGAAGGAAAGAAAATTAATGTGGCAAGAGGCTAGTCCACACTGTATTAGTGAGGTTTTCTGTATAAAATTAAAGGTAAAATTGAATAAGATGTAAATGCTTTACTTTAAAAAGTGAAACCACACACTCATTTAAAAAACATCTCCTGACATTTGCTTTTTCTTCATTTTTAATAAATATTTTACTTGGTACAGTCTTTTTATTCAACATAAATCCCTTAGAGGTAGGAAATACTTTTTGCTTTTGACAAATCATATAAAACATTTCAAGCGCAATACCATGGTTTTGAATGCTTAATGATTTTGCTTTGTAAGAATGTAGGCAATGAGAAAGATGGGAGAGGAAAGCTCTATATTACGGGAGATGCTGAATATCCCATTTCTTTGATCACACCTTCATAAAGACGTGGCACAAGAGAAAGGGCTTATACGGTGCACCTTTTAGTCAAAAAAAACACAGATTTCTCATATATTTTAGTGCCATGTGGAAAAGATTTTAAAGCAATTCATAATTATCACGTTTATGTATATATAACGCTCTGTTGGTTCTATCTGTTAAATGGTAAGAGGGCTAGCAAATTAATTATCTGAGGGAAGAAATCACTCCAGGAATTGTATCCCATACTCAGGTACTTTTCACTTACTTCTGATTTTGGTTTCATATCAACTACCTAGGAACCATAGATCCTGTATCTGATTATCAGTGCTGTCTTGTTTCTTATACTTAACCTGTGTGTGTGTGTGTGTGTGTGTGTTGTGTTGGGGGTGTAGGTTAATAAGGGGAAGAACACCTTTCTTTTTTTTTTTTAAAGATTTTATTTATTTATTTGACAGAGAGAGAGATAGCGAGAGCAGGAACACAAACAGGGGGAATGGGAGAGGGAGAAGCAGGCTTCCCGCCGAGCAGGGAGCCCCATGTGGGACTCGATCCCAGGACCCTGGGATCATGACCTGAGCCGAAGGCAGACGCCTAACGACTGAGCCACCCAGGCGCCCAACACCTTTCTTTTTACTTCTCCATGTCTGTTGATTGAAACCTGATTGTGTTTCCTGTATTGGGTCTCACAAAAATAGTATTGAATTCAGTGGTCAATTTGGGATATTAAGAATAATACTTTAGCCACTAACATGGTGCATGATGGGCCTTAAAGAGGAATAAGATATCTTCAGAAGTGTGGGTTGTGCTTGTGATCTGCCTCACAGGCACAATTCCCTATGATGGGCAAGGCAAAAGAAATAGATACCTAGGAAAAATCCGAGGAGCCAAAGCCTCAGGTAGGTGCTCTTTGATGTGAGAAATTTGCTATTCCCAATGACATCATTGTTTCCACTCCTATGGCTTAGCAAGCAGGGTCGTGCGATGGCATCAGGTAAGAGAGTGAAAATCAGTCTCATGAAATCTTGGTATCAGAGTTGAGATCCAGCACCATGGAAATTTGTGCTTTTTCTTCTTCAAATTCGAAACTGGAATATTTCAGTAAATTGTAATATATTACAATATATCAGTGGAATATCAGTATTTAGTGTTTTTGGAAGGTTTTTAAATAATAGCATAAAGAGCTAGTGTTCTGCAGTCAGACAAATCTATTTTCAAATCTTAGTTTTGTCACTTGCGAGTTGGGTACTTGTTTGGGGTACATTTTTTAATCTCAGAGCATCAGCATCTTCCTCTATAAATTATAACACTTAACTAATATGATTTTTGTATGGATTAAAAGAGATGATGCATATAAAATTCTTAGCAAAAGAACTGTCACACAAGAAACTTATAGATGTAATCTATACGATATTATGGATTATCATAATTTTATAACAATACAGCAGGAAACAAACTCATATATCCATTTTCATCTCATTACATAAACACATCAGAAAATGTTCACAGAAAAAAGAAAAAGACATCTACCATCATTCTGTGTTCCTGCACTTCTGCTTTGTGTAGAGCTAATTGTACTTTGTTTTCTGTCCTCGGGTATCTGTGGTCATCTGCTGTACTTGTATAAGAAATCCCTCTTCCCCTAAACTTCTCTTGCAGTCTAACACTGCATACCATGTGGCATTCCTCACTTCTCAGTCTCGTCCCCGATGGTTGTGGTGGCTTCTTAGTGACAGAGAGCAATGATCTCCTCTGCCCCTCCATCCTCTTTACCACTGACAAGACGCTCTTTCTCTGGTCATGCATTTCTAGCTCTAGAAATGGATTTAAAGCTGTGTTGTGCGGAGCTGCCTTTGGAGAGTCCTCTTCCCCCACTCCATCCTTGCTGCTTGAGTTCAGTGCCACCTTATCTCTTACATATTTTGGAGTTTCATCTAGCATTATTTTTGAAACAATAGGTCACTGCTGAAACAAGTTTGAGAGTCACTCTTTTCCTGGATAGCATGAAGTTTCTTTACATGGCACAGAGTCCCTGTGTGCTCTGACCCCTGCTTTCCTACCCAGCCTTCTCTTGATCTTTTCCACTCCCTTACTTTCTACTTTAACAACTTTGAACTCCTTAAGATATTACTGGATTATTTTGCCCTTTGTACTTTTGCACACACACTTAGCTCTTCTAGAATGTCCCACCTCTGTTTCCTCCTCTCCCTCCCACCCCAGTTTTGTCTCCTACTCAACAAATCTAAGCTCAGTGTGCCCTTTGTGCAACATTCCCAATTCTCCCAGGCATATATCCATGTTTATATTTATTAAGATTATTGGTTGTAAAGAGCAGATACTGCGTCAGGCCCCCCGAACAAATATGGTAAAAAGAGAAATAGGAAGCTCGTGGGAATCCAAGAAAAGAAACCACTGGATAGCTGTGCTGCCTTAAGGGCCAAGGAGCTTTGAGAACATCAACAGTAGGCGGGTGGCAGATCATCAGTGAAATGCCCTCTTATTACAACAATTCAGCTATCCTCTTCTGTCTCCTTTTCTTTGTACCAACTAACTTCCTCACCCTATATATACCTGGGTTCAAATCCTTGTTCCACTACTTGTCAACTATGTAATCTGGGTCAAAATACTGAACTTCTTTGTGCATCATATGTACAAAGGTTAGATAAGGAAAGCCTAAGATTACTGTAAAGATAAAATGCCAGCCACTGCATTTCATCAATTCCAAGAGGCACATTATCATCCACATTGTAATACTTCTGAGATTTGCTTGCATTTTATAATTACTGCCTACCAGACAGGAGTCAAGTCATGTGGTAGTTATTGCCGACCCATGTACAAACTTGGTTGTTATTCCCGGCTGCATGACTGGACCACCACAACCTCTCCACGTTTGATTGGGAAACTATTTAGGGATCATTTGAGGCAAGGCTATGAGTTCTGGCTGTTGTCTGAAAACCTTCTGTTGGCACTTGTGATAAGATAAAAAAATACTACAGTATCAAAACTTGCAGAGTAAGTGTTAGTGGCTTGGAAGACATCCTAAAAATGGTGGAGAGCTCTTTTAAGAATTGTTGCATCTTTGAAGAACTCCTGCCAGTGTTCTCGGTGGCCAGAGCATTATGTTGTATACAAAAACACACGCACTGATGACTGAGTCAAGAGTGATTCAGAAGAATTAGACTATGAGGAAGTTTTAGGAACCCTAATCAACTTACATTGCACATATTTTCTTTTCCATGTGTGCACAAGAATGATATATGATAAAAATCTATGTATAAGTCAGCCTTAAAAGCCCTTTCGATAAATATAAAACTCTAAGTGATAAGCATTGTGCCTTAGGTTAATCTGCAGCATTTTTTCTTTCATAGCAGTCCATAAAATAAAAGTGTATCATACAAGTATTGACATCTTAGATTTGATTAGATGCGGTATGTTGGTTATTATTACCTAATAATATTCATTTGCTCATAAATTTTATTCACTCATGGTCCTTTGTTGCCTTTTTCTTCATGAATTTGTAGCTTTATTTCATAAAATAACTGCCTTACTCTCTCTGTGATTATCAGACTGGCCCAGCTCATTTCTTTTTTCTTCTTCTTTCTGTTTTTTTCAACTGCGTTTAGGTCCTGAGTCCACCCATAATCCAATCAACCGTGGGGCATAGAGTTATATGGTTGAGACTGGGACTGTTAGGGCTTCTCCAGGAATTTGTTGTCATATCTGCATCACCAGCACTTAGCACAGCACCGAGCACACTACTAATACATCCTTGCTGAATGAATGCATAAACTAAAATGGTCTTGCAGGAAAGGGAAGTCATGACTTATTTATTGCATACAGTTTGACAGTGAATTATAAAGTTTTAAATGATTAAAAAAAATCATAATAGCATCTCTAATTAACTTGCTATTGTAAGTATTTGATCTCAATTTTTTATAAATATAGTATTCCAAGATCTTTCATGGATTGTTTCTCCAGTATTTACACAATATCTTGACTTGGGGGACTTTTTCAGTAATCTTTTCTATGCCCTAATTGATTAATTCTGTAATGGAGCATGCACACTGCTTGATGTCTCTGAGATGGCATAATATAATCAACATTTTATTCCTTGGGTTGGTCTATCTTGCATATCAATACTGTATATGGTATAGTGTATATATTATAAATAATATCAGTATTAGAAAAATATTTCCCTTTTGAAGATGGATTTGGATTTTGTTAACCCATAAATCAATAGGAGCCAGTATATTGAGTAAGATGAGTGCTCAAGCTGAGTAAAAGTCTGAGAAGAAAAATCACATACCCAAATAAAAATAACAAAACTGTTCAAAAATCTTAGAGGATCACTTACTGTGGTGGGGAGAATCAACAGTGAAAGGAACATAACATAAAATATGTATTGCTATAAAATATAAGGTACTGATTATTATGAAAAGAAGAACTTGAATCTCATTCTAGAATAAATAGGATTCATAAGAGAGGAAAAGAAAAAGACAATCTCTTCAGGGCATGGCAGAAGGAAACACCAGAAGGAGAAAATAGGCAATAGGGCCATTATGATCACAATCGTTTCACAAGACTGGCATGACTTAAAGGAAGGCTTCTATTGTAAAATCATAACTGTCAAAATTGGAAAAGTAAAGTAAGGACAAATTACAGAGGGATTTTAATGCCACAGTGAGGATTTGGACTTGATCTCAAGGAAATCAAGAGCAAAGGAATTACCTGACAAAAGAGTCTCTTCCTAAAAGATTCGTCTGACTATGTGGATTGCCCCAAGCAAAAGCTGGTGTCAGATAACTGCCTTAGAGGTGAGTCAGTAATCTAATAAGTGGTAATCAGAACTTGGATCAGGGTGGCAGTGGAAAAGAGGAGAAAGGGCCAGATCTAGCTTAATAAGAAGATTCATTACATACCTAATCATTAAATGATGTGATAGCAATAGGCTGAAGATTTGCCCACAGGGCTTTAACAAAACCTTAAAGAATGGTAAAATACACCTAATTTGGTCAGTTATACTAAGGACATTTACTCCGAAAATAAACCAGTCATGGGGCACCTGGTTGGCTCAGTCGGTGGTGTGACTCTTGATCTTGGGGTCATGAGTTCAAGCCCCACATTGGGTGTAGAGCTTCCTCAAATAAGTAAGTAAGTAAGTAAGTAAGTAAGTAAATAAATAAATAAATAAACCAAACCAGTCCTAAGGACACTTGAGCACATAAAGTTTACAGCATTTACCCAATGTTATGAACCTTCAGAGTGAAGGAATGCATAATTCATCAGAAAAGTTAAAGAGGTATTATATACTCATCCCTTCCATCTTCTGTTCAGTTTTGAAAGAAATAGAAAAAGAAAGACTTTCAGGGAGAAATGTATTCATAAGAGATCATTAATATTTATAACTATAATTGACCAACCCAGATTGTATTTGTAATTAAGGATTTTAAAGAAAGATTTACCCAATTGTGGCATTATTGCAAGAAGTATATATCTTTTCTAAGTAACTACTTTGAATGGGAAAACATCTTTTTGGGTATATGTGTTGGTTAAAAGTCAATATCATGGGGAGGAGGGGGATGGGTTAGTTTGGTGATGGGTATTAAAGAGGGCACGTTCTGCATGGAGCACTGGGTGTTATACGCAAACAATGAATCATGGAACACTACATCAAAAACTAATGATGTAATGTATGGTGATTAACATAACATAGTAAAAAAAAAAGTCCATATCATTACTTTATTATCTTCTCCATTGATAGTGTAACTTCAGATAGGTGCAGTGGTTTGTTTTTGGCTTTCAGATTCTTCAAAAAGCATCTAATATATTTAATGCATTTGTTGCAGTTTTATTGAAAACTAACACCCTAAGTTATAACACAGTATTTTAACTTAAGAGAAAGAAAGACTACAAAACACTGATCAATATAAATTGATGAATTCAATTCCTAGATTAACACGCAATTTTCTAGTTTTGATTGAAATTTGAAATGACTTATTTTCAACAATAGGTGGCGCTTTACAGGTTTTGGGGAAGTTGGTCTTTTTTTTTTTGGTTAGTTGAAATGCATTGGCTGTATGACATACCTCTTTGCTATCAATCTTAAAAATTAATACAAACATCAGATTCATATAGTACTTTGGTAATTGACAGAAACTGTCTGCTACCATATCTGCCATACTTATCAAAATTAACATTCTAAGAGATTATAAAAAAGAAGCAAGAGTATGAAAATATGTAGAAGTATATCTGCTTTTTACTTTTCTTTTTCCTTTTTTTTTTTTTAAAGATTTTATTTATTTATTTGAGAAAGAGAGAGAGCCCGTGCATAAGTAGGGGGAGCGGCAGGCAAAGGGAAAGGGAGAAACAGGCTCCCCGCTGAGCAGGGAGCCTGATGCAGGACTCGATCCCAGGACACTGGGATCATGACCTGAGCTGACGGCAGTCGCTTAACTGACTGAGCCACACAGGCATCCCTACTTTTTACTTTTCTATTTAATTTTCCATTTTTAAAATGTTATCCAATTACTTTTTTAAAACATATATTTGCTTTATTTAATCCGAATGATCACAAAGAGTTTACAAATATTATAGAAGAGATTTTATTATTTGCAATAAACTTTATCTTAACTGGAAGTAAAATATAAATGATAAAAAATTCCAGATAAATGTTAAAGTGATCAGGGCTCATTCAGTTTCTAAATCTGAAATTATTAGCAGATAGCTGTTCCAAAATCCCAGTTAAAACACACACACACACACAGAAATACAATTATTTAAACCTGAGTTCAGCCTTAGAAAAACAAAAGCAAAACTGAATTAACTTGAAACAATTATAAGATAAATAAACTCATTATTTAGGGATGAAGCCCCTAAAAAGAGGGGACCTGAAACATTTCTTCATCATACAGTGTGTTTGAGGCAATGCTAACTTACAAAATTTATACAGAGCTATAAAGCTTACAAAGCACTGCATATACATTGAGTCCACAGTAGTGCTACAATTTGGGAAGGTGAAGGATTGTTATTAACTTCAGGTTATTGATGAGAAAGCAGGGTAAGAGAAATTAAGTGAAGGTCATCAAGCTAGAAGGTGGCAAAGCTGGTACCTGAATTTCATATCATCTGACCCTACATTAGTTGCTTTTTTCTCAATACCATGCCATTTTCATACTTGTAATATTGGACATAAGGACATTATGGGCAAATATGGAAGGTTAGCTAAAGTTATAGACCATGATATAGAAGAATGATATAGCAAAAACTCAGATTTTCAATACATGTAGCCTATCAATTATTATTACCACATGAGATGCTTTTATACATGGAATTATTTAAAATGTTTTATTTATTTATTCATGAGAGTCAGAGAGAGAGAGAGAGAGGCAGAGGCAGAGGGAGAAGCAGGCTCCCCGCCTAGCAGGGAGCCCAACGCGGGGCTCGATCCCAGGACCCTGGGATCATGACCTGAGCCGAAGAAGGCAGACGCTTAACCAACTGAGCCATCCAAGTGCCCCTACGTGGAATTATTTAAAATGCTCCAAGAGAATTGCAAATCAAAGAAAACTAATATAAAGTCTTTTAAAAAATCTTCTTGTAAGTTTTTTCTTTTTTTCAGTATAGGAAATAAAGATTATAGTAAGTAAGCCCCAGGAGATGTTTTAAGTTGTTTTTGTTTTAATGAAAACATGATTTTGTTTTCTGGCTGTTCTCTTTGGGGGCAGTTACAGGTTTAAATTAAACTACATTCTTATGCATTTGTCTCTGAAGATGAAGATAGCAGTAAATATTTATGGAAATGAGAGATTAATAACTTTTGCTGAATCAAAGATGATACCAGGTGATCATTATAATGAGGGCATCCAGAAGTCAAATCAGCAGAAGAGATGGCTAATTTTGTTTTCTTGTGAAAAAGAAGAAGTCAAGGCTCAGAAGGAACATTGAATATTGTGGAAGAGGAAAAAAGAGAGGATTTATTCTTCAATTGGCTAGGTAAGAAATGAAGACTGTTTTGTACTAGGGCAATGATGTTTCCTTATACAACCTTACCATGTGGATTTAGTTAGTAAAATCTTCGATATATAGTAGTGATGCAGTTTTCCTGAACTCTTGTCATTTTGATTCTCTGTAAGGGAATATGACACTAAAGGAATGAATAGAGGGCAATTCAGAGCCCTTCCACGTGCATTTCTTTTTTTCTTATGACTTGCAGAAAAATAGAATCATTTGTGACGAAGTACACAAATGATTAGTTGTAGAATTATAGAGCGGACAGAAACTCTACAAATCATTCAGTGTAATTTACTCAATGTATTGTTTGATTTGCCCACTTCCAGAATTTGAAACCAATACAGAACATTTGTGTTTCAAATAGGGCAGAAGGATGAGAAGCTTCTGAAAATAAAGAGAATGTTTATGGAAAATTTACAGAATAGGTCTATTTCTGTCAACTACAAAGGCTGTTTACAAAAGGAAACTGAAAATAAAATGGCCTATCCTTGCCAGCTTTTCTTGGGAAGTATAGTAATATAGTGACTATTGCCCTAAAAGGAAAGTAGAGACTTAGTTTCCATTCCTGGTTCTTCATTAATTTATTAGGCACTTATGGGCTAACTTACCAACTTATGTGATTATTTTGTTTCTCAACAAGATAAAACATTATACTTATTATCATGACTTCACAGAAACATTGGGAGAATTAATAGGGTATTATTTTTCAAGAGCTTGGACCACATATGATTCTGCTACTTTGGCAAATAAAGTAGATAAATGAGTAAGTTAAGCTTCTCAGTACTACACCTTTTTTTTTTTTTTAATCACTAGCAGTTGTGAGGAGTTACCAGATTGTTTTTTCATTTTATTTTATTCTTTTTTCCAAATCAAATCAGCAGAAGAGATGGCTGTTCTTGTTTTCACACGAAAGTGAACAACAGGTCAGGGCTCACTCTCCATTCCACTTTATTCTTTTAGACATATCTTAATAGTGAACTGAAAATTATTGTTAAGATTTTCCCACGCGTATTTACGTTGTTTTTCCTTTCCAGGAAACTTCATGCTCCAGTTATCCATTTCTAGCTAAGGTACACTGAAATTAAACTTACTAAATAAAGAACAATGTCTATTTTAAGCTAAAAGTTTAGAATTTTTACAAATTCTTACGAGCTGTAGGCAACCAAAAGGAGAAGCAGGTTTTATTAAATGTCTTTTAGATCAGAGTGGCCAGACAATACCTATATTTATTTGTAACCTAATATTGAGAGAAAAACATACTGATGTATTTTATTGCTAAATGATCTAAAGAGTCATTGGTCAACTTGTGCATCGTAATATTTGATTTCTAAATAGAACATGATCCATGATGATGGTGTTATAGATAAAATTTCATGGATTTATTTTAATTCAAAAATACTTAATCACATGCGGATTGTAATTTAATACATCTGTGATTGAAATAGTTTGAAGCTTATTTGTAACTGAAATCTTTCAACTATATTTTTGTAGGATTTATGGAAGTGTAGTGTTCAGTGCTCCCTCTCCTGGTTTTATCATATTGGTGAACTGACCTCTCATCCTAAAATTGTGGTGATGGCTGAGAAGACAGTTTTGAAGAACCAAATAGGATACTCTGATGTGATATTCTAGTTCTGATTTGACTACTCCAAATCCCTTCTAATGGTCAAGAAACCTATCCATCACTGGTTAAAGTTCATTACATCCCAAAATATGAGATCTAAGAAAAAATAGAAAATATGTACAATAAAATTGATTTTATCCTTCTAAACAGCCTATTTTAATACAGTTTATATTAAGAGTGCATATGTAGATTTTTGGCTTCGTTCTTGTTCTATTTTATTTTCTAGTGATGCTTTCTTCTTGTTGATGGTCTTAGCAATGCCCTAGCTTCCAAAGAGGTTAATTCCAAATACAACTTTAATTTTTTACAGTGCTCAAACATTTGAAAGTCTAGAAAAAACCAGTTTCAACAGAATCACTTGTTATAGTTAAGAAGGAGCTTAAGAATTGAAAATTTCCATACCCAAATTTATACATGATTTAGATTCTGGAGTTTTGTTTTGTTTGCTTTATTTTGTCAAAGACTTGACGCTATTTCTGATATCTAGTACCTGGAAAAAAATACTTCCTCTCCACTTACTATATGTTTTTGGTTTTTAGGTATCTTTAAAAGTCTCTGTGGAACCTTAAATTTCACATATAATTATCCTCACTGCAGCATAAAGTACACAATTCTGATAATAAATGTCTAAAATCTCGTAGTTTGTAAGAAAACAAAAAGCGAGTTTCCTACTGATTAAAATACTTTTTCCCTCCAGTAACACAACATAGATCATTAAGAATTATAAAACTTCTTGGTAAATTATTTCTATTTTAACTGATTTCCAATTAGCTGATTTTTAAAAATAAATTAATTGTAGTTTCCCCAAAATTGTACAAATTACAAAATTGAAGAAAGCTGGGATTTTTAAATTTGATTTTTAGGAAATTATATCACAAGCCAAGATAGAGCACTTATTATAAAATCTACAGCAGGAAATTTTGCCTTTATGAGGTAATGTTTTATACATTTGCAGTAAGGAGTGCCACCTTTTGAACTTTCAGATTTCAAATATTCTGAATTTTGCTTTAAATAGGAACCGTAATGTTATATTATCATCTTTTTTATATCAATATACATTTTCTCTCTAGCTGATCAGAAGTGATGGCTTGGCATACGACTTTTTTATCTTCTTTTATTCTTCAATATTATTTTCTAATTCGACCTTAAAGGTTGTGTCCACTAATCCTTCACTGAGACTGATGACTAAATTTAAAGGATTCTTCTATGACAAACTGCATTTGCAGGATTTTTAGAGACAATCTCAAAGTTTTAGAGGATGTTTATCACAAGAGTGTACAGGGCAACATTTCCAAGTTGGTACACATACACGAAAGAGGAAATGACTGTTGGAAAAATCCTGTTCCAGGTTTTCAGGCAGCCCGTGTGATTGACATATGATATCACTGGAGGCGTGTCCTGGAGTGGAGGTGGAGGTGGAGGCGAGCTGCTGAAATTCTGCGGAGCCGGAGTGAGATTGCTCTGTAAGGCACGCAGTGGTTTGCGGAGTGATAGCAGCGGACAGAGCTCCTTACCTTGGATAAGGAACAGCTGCAGTCGCTGTAAATGTGCCTGAAAAGCAATTTCCAGTCTTTGCGTTAGGTAAGAACTGTTTCCTTCCTTTCATTCTGTAGATATTTTAGGAAAGATTAGGTGAGAAATGCTGGCTTTTGCAAGGAATTGAACATTTCTTTGAACTCGCTTTAGATCTAAGATTACTGGTTGCATTTCAAATTACCAGTAGCATTCCCACTGCTAAAACTAATGCTCTTAAAGTAAATGCTACTGCTAAGAGAAAAAGCAGGGTCCTTTTCATTTCTTCTTTTTTTTCTTACCCGAATGGTAACAAGTTTAAAGTCTGAAACGGTCGGTTGTGTGAAAAACAGGGTGGTTTTTGCCGAAGAGGGGCTGGCACTCGGTGTGTGGACCAAATACATGTTTGTTTAGGCATTGTTGGCGACCGAGTCCCGAGCGAAGCAATTGTTTAAAACCTGAATTTCCCGTCTCTGTGTATTGATTTCCAGTGCGCAGAGGCGTTGCTTGAACGTTGTTTGAACTCCTAGGCATTCCAAGGGGCAAAAGCACTTCGGCAAAACGTGCAAGACTGCATGTTACTTTGGTTCGCTGCTGACACGCCGACTGTGCGCCGGCCTGTCAATCACTGGGAGCAGCAACAGCCAGCACATGGCAGCGGGCTGCGGGCGGCGGGCGAGCTGGCGGGCTGCCCACCCCGCTCCACTCTGCGCCCGGGCGGCTGAGCGCGGTACGCGTCCGAGTGCCTGGAAAGAAGGGGAAATTAATGTTTTGTTTTGTTTTATTTTCCAATCGCTAATCCTCTAGGGCAGGCATTTCGGCCGTGGGACAGAAGGGTCGGACGACTGGGAGCGAGCGCTGCCGGGGAGAGGCTTGCCCTGCCAGGACCAGAGTTCCGGGGGACGCTGTGCCCCCACTTGCCCAGCGTGCAGGATCGGGAAAGTGCCTCGACCTGTGCGGGGGCCAAGAGACGACGCCCCGCCTCTTCCCTTGAGAAGAATCCCCCAACCGCGCTCCCTTCACTGCTACCCCTAGAAAAGCGGGTAAAAAAAAAAAAAAAAAAAAATCCCACCCACCCCCACCCCCGGGGGAGCGGCAACCTTCGCCTCGCAGGCGTGCGCTCCCGGGCCCCGCCGGGGCCTGCACGGTTCCGTGACCCGCCCGCAGACACCGGTTCGAGCCCCGTCCCGGGCGCCGCAGAGTCTCGAACGTCCGTGACGTGGATTTTCACTCGTCAGGGGGCCGCCACTCCTTCCTTTCCCGCGAGGACCGGTCGGAACCCGAGGAGGACTCTCGCAGAGCACAGCGTGTCAGTCGGTGGGCCCGTCCCGCACTCTTCTCTCTGCCGTTCCCCGGCTCGCTTTTCTGAGGGACTCGAGAGGCCTCCCGAAGGGATTTTTTTTTTTTGCCTGGTTCGTGGAAGGGGGCTGCAGGAGAAAAGCCCCAGAGGTGGATGTTACTGAGCTGCGCGGAGAACGCGAGCTGTGAGAGGCCGGCTGCGCTGGGCCGCGCGGAGTCTCCGGTGAATTGTCCTCCGCAGCCGGAAGGGGGCCGCGGGGAGCGCTCCTGCCCGGTGGGGGCGGGGGAGGCCGCGGGCCGGCACGCCGCAGCAGGGGCAATGCCTCCTCGTCCTCCCCGCCGCGGTTGATGCGGCGCGTGCACGTTGCCGCCCGCACGGGGACCTGGGCCGGGTTGCACGGCTTGGCCCCCATCCACCGCTTCGGCCTAGGTGAGTGTCTGGCGGCCGCTCTCGGGCGGCGGGGGGGAGCGGGGAGGCGCAGACCCCGCTGGCTCCGCGCGGCAGGTGCGGGCTCCGGGGTTCGGCGAGGGGGAGGGGAAATGGAGGGGCGACCCCTGCGCGCGCGGCGCCGCCTCTCTGCCGGGGCGCTCGGGGCTGGGTAACCCGGTGGGCGACCTTCCGCCGCTGCGGAGGGCGAAGAGGTAGGGTCTCCCATCCCCAGTTTCCTGGAGTGGTGGCGCGGTGGCCCGGGTTGTCCTCTTGAAGGAACCCCTCCACGCGAAAGATGGACTCAAGGAGGCTTTTCGGGGTGTTCCCGGGAGGGCTCTGAGGAACTTCTTGACTTGTGCCAACGGCAGGTTTTCTGTGGAGGGGTTTCCTCATACGGGGGACCGGGAAAGGCCGTGTGCGTGCGTGCGTGTGTGTGTGCGCGCGCGTGTCTAGGGAGGCAAACCTCGGAATTCGCGGGTAACCCCCTCGACAGAATTCGTCTGCGCCAAAGCGAGCTTCAACTTTATTCTTGTTTGGAGAGCAGTGGAGCGGCGAGGGGAGGGGAGAGGGCGCTGCCACTTTAAAAATGGGAAGTCCGCCCTCCTGAGGTAATGGTAACCTCAGCCTCCTCCCCTCCTCCTGCCTGAAGAGAGGGAGAGAGAGAAAACTTGTTTTCATTCATAACTTTTTCCTTTTCCTTCCTCTCCGTCAACTATTTATTCACCGCTTCTCTCAGCTCGGATTGCAGAGGGCGCAGCTCCACCGTCGTTAACTTGCAGTGTGGCGACGCTTCTCCGCTGCCCCTGCCCCCGGCTCGTTTCTGGCCGGCCCTTTGGGAATCCGGCTTTGCCTTTAAAGTATAGACAGATATTTATTGACAAACTATCCATGCCGTGGTTTTGCTTTTGGCGCCTGCGTTAGCTCGGAAGGCTCTTCACGATCTGAAAGAAATCTTGGCGAGATACGCAAAAATGGGTTGGAAATCCACGGTGATCCTTAGGATGTGATGGGATTGTCCGAAAAGGTATTGCACTTGGATTCCTGTTTCCGTGGGGAAGACAGGTTGCCGAGAGCGTGCGAGTGGTGTTTGGGGATGGATCGAGGACTGTCAGTGCTTGAAAGGGGGCTTTGCTTCAGATCGGAGGGGGCTAATTTTCTATTTTATCTGGTAATCGCATTCACCAGCCAGCGTGAACTCTGTTACAACTATTATTTAAAACGCAGATGAAAGGTGTGCCTGGTGTTTTTACTACACTCTCCATGTCCTCCACGGCTTTTCTTAACAGTGGGATCTGACTCCGACCTTTCGGATACTCTGCTTTTAAAGCACCGGGTTAAAAGTTCTTTGCAAGGAGGAATGATACTGTGTGTGCAGAGTAACGATGGAATATTTTAACAGTCCGTAAGGAATCCGGGACTAAGCCCAGCAGATCACGAATATGTTTCTCCTCATGTACAGAGAAGGTAGAGTAAAGTAGAAACTTGGGAGGTCTTAGTTGGGAGAAAAAGGGAGGGGGAACTCCAAGAAGTTAACATATAAGGCATAGTCTATAGACTTTCAGTTCAGTTAAGAGATGAAATGGACTTCAATCTGCCTTATTCCCTAAGCTGGTGTTTTTGGCTCAAGGTGGTAGTTGAAAATGGACATTTTTTTCTTTTCATTCTTGAATTGGAACGGATCTGTGTGGACTTTAGAAGGAATTTGTGTGAGAAATATTCTGGTTTACTATTGACTGAAAATGGAAATGTTTTTATGTTTGGTAGTTTGTGTGTGTATGAAGAGTGCATTATAAATTAGAAATAACTTACTCTTGGTATGGAAACACATAAAATGCTTATTTTAATCAGGATTTTACTGTACTTATTACAAGAAGCACATTGACTCAGATTTGGCAGTGCTTCTGAAAATCAAGATCTGTCATGTAAATACAGATTTTTAAATTAGAGGAAATGTAGGTAATTAAAATGGCCAGGATTTCTCCATACTGCTTTAAAGGCCTAATACTTGTGCATGAAAGTTATCTTGTTACGTGAGTGATCCCTTAATTTAAACTTAAAAAAAAAAAAAAAAATCCTTTCATGATTTCAAATGTGAATGCTTTTTAACATCATAGCATTGTACATTAGTTTTGTGTACGTGCTTTAAGGCTATAAAACACGGAGAACTGTTATATTCATCTATATTCACTTTTGCATCTTGTAGATAATAATGAGAAAGCCTTAAAACCCTGGTTTCTGTGGAAAATGCTCTCATGTTGAGATTCATTTGAAGTCTCTTGGATTTTTTTCTTTAATGCATGAAGCATACCTTGACCAATTTCCTCATTATTAGTCTAATGCTTGTAACACCAAACAAATAACAGAAAGGCAGGAGCACCAAAGCCATTCTTAATTTTTTTAAAAGTGGGTATTTTCCTTTATGGAAAACACCAGTGAACTGATACCGAGCTTTCTCTAGATGAGAGCTATTCCAGTGCTTATACTCAATATTCCCTACAAGGGCATACTCCATTTTAATTATTTGTTAGACTCATAAACAGAAAGGCATTACTTCTTGATTCTGCTTTTTAGAAGTTGAAGAAAACTTTTAACTTTTATGGCATGGGGTCTCTTGCTTGCATTCTTCTTCCATGATGTGGTCCTCAGCCTCTTGGAATTGGACTCTGGCCAGGACCCCAGCATCATTGTAATCCGCTGATGAAGGGGAGATCATTACCAGGTGTAAACACAAGGCAATTTGTGACTTGACAGGATTCCCCCCCAAATGCTTCCTGTCATTTATTTTCTCTCTCTCTCTCTGTTTTTTTTTTTTTTTTTTCATCTTTGCTTTCCTTTTAGGATTTCAGATGCATGCCAGGTTTCCACTGATTGCCAGAATTCGAGATCACTACACATGGATCCCCAAAATCAACATGGCAGTGGCAGTTCATTAGTTGTGATCCAGCAGCCTACATTGGATAGCCGTCAGAGGTTAGACTATGAGAGAGAAATTCAGCCTGCTGCTATTTTGTCTTTAGACCAGATCAAGGCCATCAGAGGCAGTAACGAATACACGGAAGGGCCATCTGTGGTGAAAAGACCTGCTCCTCGAACAGCACCAAGACAAGAAAAGCATGAAAGGACTCATGAAATCATACCAGTTAATGTGAATAACAACTATGAGCATAGACCTACAAGCCACCTGGGACATGCAGGACTCTCAAATAATGCCAGAGGCCCCATTTTGAGCAGATCGACCAGCACTGGAAGTGCAGCCAGTTCTGGGAGCAACAGCAGTGCCTCTTCTGAGCAGGGACTGTTAGGAAGGTCACCACCAACCAGACCAGTCCCTGGGAATAGGTCTGAAAGGGCAGTCCGGACCCAGCCCAAGCAATTGATTGTGGATGACTTGAAGGGTTCCTTGAAAGAGGACCTGACACAGCACAAATTTATTTGTGAACAGTGTGGGAAGTGCAAGTGTGGAGAATGCACAGCTCCCAGGACCCTGCCATCCTGTTTGGCCTGCAATCGTCAATGCCTTTGCTCTGCTGAGAGCATGGTGGAATATGGAACCTGCATGTGCTTAGTCAAGGGCATCTTCTACCACTGCTCCAATGATGATGAAGGGGATTCGTACTCGGATAATCCTTGCTCCTGTTCACAGTCCCACTGCTGCTCTAGGTACCTGTGTATGGGAGCCATGTCTCTATTTTTACCTTGCTTACTCTGTTATCCTCCTGCTAAGGGATGCCTGAAACTGTGCAGGGGGTGTTATGACTGGATCCATCGCCCAGGATGCAGATGTAAGAACTCCAACACTGTCTATTGTAAGCTGGAGAGCTGCCCCTCCAGGGGTCAGGGTAAACCATCATGATTTTTGGAAGTGGGTTGGACCTCCTGAACTTCTAGCTTTCAAGCTGTGGCTGTTAAAAAGATTCTCTTAGATACTGGTTTTATTTTCTTTACAATTTTCCTGCCTTTCTTCCCCTGTTCCCAAGGTTTGACTCATGGATCTTATTCTTCTCAAACGGATAATCTTCAGTAAGAGTGGACTGTGAAACTGCACCTGGCTCCCACTTACAACAAGAGCCTCTGCCATCCACTGAAGAGGGTATTGAGAGCTAGTGGGCTTTTGTGTAGCCTTCTTGTTCTGCAGGCAACTTGTCAAAGTTGTGTATGTGAACATACCCACACGCATACCCAGTCAATCTACAATGATTTAGAGCTGTTTTTGATTGGGTACTCTGGGAGCAGGGAAATTGGTTTTTGAAGAAGCAACGTTTTTATTGCTTAAATAAGCTATGTATTAAGTCTGTCTCCAGTTAGGGCTATCTTCATAGCATTGGACCCTTAAGAAGCATGAGGGATATATTTTTGTTATAACATAAAAATTTTCCTTTAACCACTGCCCTCTACTTGCCCCTCAGAGTTCTCTCCCCTCAGTTTCTTATTCTGGAGATGCCAGGTATTTTTCTTTCCTATGTAATTTTAGATTTGCTTTATAATGTAAATCTTCACATTGGAGATATATTGGTTGTATCTTGCTCATCTTTATTCTGGCTTTCATATTTGTGAAGGACTCAACTGCCTTCCTTCCACACCCCACATTTTTTACCAAATTTCTCATAGTTGAGGGCACTTGGGTAACTGAAGTTGATATTTATAGCTGATCGATCTATAGATGTCACAGAACTATGCTGCCTAAAGTGATCTTGGCCCCTTAATGGTCCTTTTGGCCCCTTGGTTAGTTAACAGCTGAGTAATTCTAATTTTTTCTGTGTTTTCATTGCCTTAACCACAAATTGTGGTGCTTTTTGTATATTTTATGTATAAATCACAAAGTTGAATTCTGACTATTTTTAAGACAAAAGTCTGTTAAACTTTTTTATTGTAAAGAATATTTATTATGCGAATCTCTATTATTTTATGATATTTATTGCAAAAGACTGTTGAAATGTACTCATGTCTGAATATAACAAAATATCAATACATAACGGAAAATAAGGTGACACGAGGAAAGTACATATGTTAACTATAATGCAGAAAATATATTAATTAATGAAACTGTCTCTTGATTTCTTCATTTATTAGCCTGTACTATTATGGTGATTTTTGTCATTTGCTTTGACTCTTTCTTCATACGCACCCATTTTATTTCCTTAACATACTGAATCTAGACATAGGTGAGTTCAAATTTTGAACTAGATGTTTCCTGGAAAGGCATTAATCAAAATTTTGTGATCCAAATTCTGTTTCAACAAATGCCCAAGTGAATCACTTTATAAAGTGAGCTTTTTTTTTTGCAATTAATATTAACAGTCACTCCCTACTTTGGCTATTTTGTAAGCACGATGTTCTGTGTATATCATAATTTCTTGGAATGGAACGTGTCTGTAATTTAAAAAATGTTTATTTTAAGTCTCTTGGGTTAACCAAAAATTAGTCTTCATCAGTAAAACTTAAAGAACTTAGTTCTATAGGCATGCTAGGAGTCTCTGGCACTGTCACCTTAATAAAACATTGTGGATGTTAGAGTGCACCAAGGGAATAGCTCACATTATCAAAGAGATGTTTTAAAAACATTTCCGTCCCTACCTTTTCATTTTCTTTAAGTCTTTAATGTGGCCCGGTCAAATTACATATTGTCACGTTCTCTGGAATAAGAAAATCTGAGGGCCTGAAACTTTATATAAAAGTATTTTTATTTTTTAGTCTACTGAAACCACTCATAGCTAGAATCTTTGGGTCTGATAAAATTTTGTTTATGTGAATCTTTAGACTCAGTTTTACTGACTCCCCATTCCTTTTTTTTTTTTTTTTAATTTTTTTTATTTATTTATTTGAGAGAGAGAGAATGAGAGACAGAGAGCATGAGAGGGAGGAGGGTCAGAGGGAGAAGCAGACTCCCTGCCGAGCAGGGAGCCCGATGCGGGACTCGATCCCGGGACTCCAGGATCATGACCTGAGCCGAAGGCAGTCGCTTAACCAACTGAGCCACCCAGGCGCCCAAAATATTTAGGTGCTTTATTATTTTTTTTTAAGATTTTATTTATTCATTTGACAGAGAGAGAGAGCACAAGCAGGGGGAGCAGCAGAGGGAGAGGGAGAAGCAGGCTCCCTGCTGAGCAGGGAGCCCCGCGCGGGGCTCGATCCCAGGACCCTGGGATCATGACCTGAGCCGAAGGCAGACGCTTAACCGACTGAGCCACCCAGGCGTCCCTACTGACTCCCCATTCCTAAGTGATATGTCAAACCTGAAAAATTATCTGCTTTTCAGAATAAGATGCTGACATAATTTGAACCTGCGATTTAGACTACCAAAACTCTTACCCAGCTTTTTTGTTTTGGGCATTGTCTTTTGGATGATTTGGCTGCTAATTTTAGGAGTATGTGTTATTTGTAAATAAGCTTTGATTTTGTTTTAATTAGACCAGGCATAAGTGGTAGAAACTTGTTTTAATGCTTTCTCTCAAGCCACTAAACCTACTAGTTGGCATTGTGACATTTGATATAATCAAAAATTTTCTCTGTGCTCTGAAAGCAGGAGCATTTTAGAAATGAGTATTTGTTTTGGAGGCTACTTCATAATCTATAGTATTTCAAAATGTGAAGTTATTTTCTCTTATACTCGTTATGTAATGTTATCACTGGTCCCTTAAAATTGGGTTTTTGGTTGAGATTGGCTCCTTAACGAAGTATATAAACATAGACTCCCTCAAAATGCCGTGTAATTTTTTTCTGTTATTATTCAGACTCTTGGTATAATTAGGATCTGGTGTAAGAGCTGTCTGTAGCTATTATAACCAGACTAAAGCTGTAGCTTTTATTGAAAGAAATTTATAACTTTTATGAGAATGAGGTATGTTGTGGAGTTTTAACTTCTGGCTATATGCAGAATACATTAAAATTACAATATTAAGATGGTGGTCTACTGCTGCTAGGGCTTTATATGCATTCTGGCATAATGTCAGGCCCATATTTGGAAGTAGCAATAAGAAGAAGTTCAGACTTCTGACAAGCTTGTCAGGTGGCAAAGTATAAACACTTTGATTCGAAACTTCCTCCTTTGTGATGGTTTAAACCTAGAAGGAAAAAATATTAGGGTGTGTCCTCATAAGTCTTTATGAGTCCTAGGTGTTTGTACTTAATATTGATCATCATTTTATAGTGCTAAGGCTTTGAAAGCAACCAGCAAAGCTGAAATTTCTTACAGTGCTTAATTTGATTTATTATTTATTTGATACTTAAAAATGAAAAATAACATAGCAAATAGATGGGATAGCCTTCTTTCCTTCTTATTCCATGAATTTGTCCCTATTCCTCAACTACCGCAGCTTGACAGAATGAATATTTTTGTTAAGTAGTTTCTTTCCAGCATATTTTCTGACTGCCAATTTTTTCATTTCAGAGAAGTTTTATTTAGATAATTTAATTGTGAATAAAACCAATATGGGATTTCTATAATTGAGTAGTTTCCTGTCAACAGAGTTTATAAAATATAACCCAGCAGGAAAATGAAATGCGAAAAAGTAGATACACTTATTTTGTGAAGGCCTAAGTTGAAACCTTATAGTCTGTAATAATTATTATATGGTTTCCAAAATCCAAACCATAGAACATTCCAGTTATTACTAAGAAAAGTGAAAATGTAAAAAACAATGTTCTTTAAAGTGAAAGGAAGTGAATTAAAAACTAGTCTTGTTTTTACCCTAAAATTGATATTGGAACCAAACTCAGAGGATTCATTTCCAGAAGACTGACTTATTTTTGACATTGTCTCCTTTTCCTGAATCCCCTCCACCCGGTTTTTAGATAAAGTGATGAATACATGACATGTTTTGTTTATAGCTCTTTAGCTGAAAAAGTACAATCTCTTTTTGAAACACTGAAATTTTGAAACAAAAAAAGAGGGTCTAGACAGTTCTCCTAAAACCTATCCCACCTCCCACTATATATATTTGTTTTAATTGCAAGAGAGAGTTTCATGTCTTTAAACATCTTGAAAACAAAACTTTAAATCCTCTCTTTGGCCAGTTGACAGTTGGAGGACTTTTTTCCCCATTATTTCACTGATTCCATATAATAAAAATAGCCATGTACTTAATTGACAAGTTACTGATTTTTTTAATGTTCTCTCAGACTATTACCAAGCCATTTTTCTATATTTATTGAACATCTGTGTGCATTATTCTATATTCAGAAGAATTTTAGAGCTAGAAGTAGGTTTTGTATCTGGCTTCATACTTCTCAACCATGTATAAAAACAAATAGGTCACTAGTTAAAAATTCAGAAGTCTCTTATTGTTCAGACCTATTATATCAGAAAAATCTCTAGGGGAGGAGCTTTGTATTCTGTATTTTTAAAAATCTTCTTGGGTGATTTTATCAGACAATTTTGGAACTGCTTTTTTAGCTTGAAGTCTTCATTTTGAGGATGTAGAAACACAGGTCTAGCTTGGAAGATAAGCTATTCATGAGAACTAGGGTACAGCCAGGACTCCTTCATCTGATACAGGATTTTCTTCATTTCTTAGCTGCAAGCCAGTACCTTAATGCTGCACACTAGCTTTTACCATTTCATTCTCTACCAGAAAGTTTTTACTTGATAATTAATGTATTTGACTATAATTTAGGAAATGGAATGTTTTTCTGCATATATTATTTGCCCTTAGCTATCAAAAATAAGTAGCAAATGACTTCATTGCCATGATTATTTTTTATGTTAATATTAAACTTAACAACTTCATTGGAAAACTGAGCATGTGTGCTTCCTCTGGCCAGGTTTATATGGTAATAACAAATTGATCTAATCAGTTTGTAAAAGGTAGTAGCAACTCTGCATCTAGACTTAAGAATTTAGGTGATGCTACTTCTTATCACTGTTTTGGTTGCATTAGGATCATAGTGATTAAAAAGCAAATTTAAATGTTCTATTTTGCACTGTTAAAAAGATTGGTATCAGATGGTTGAACCCTGCTAGATAGGGTAATAACTAATTGCAAAAACTATCAAAGAGGGGCGCCTGGGTGGCTCAGTCATTAAGCGTCTCCCTTCGGCTCAGGTCATGATCCCAGGGTCCTGGGATCGAGCCCCGCATCGGGCTCCCTGCTCATCGGGAAGCCTGCTTCTCCCTCTCCCACTCCCCCTGCTTGTGTTCCTGCTCTCGCTATCTCTCTCTCTGTCAAATAAATAAATAAAAAATTTTAAAAAAAAAAAAAAAAAAAAAAACTATCAAAGAACCTAGAACTGTTTTGAGTTGGGCATATTTGGGAAAATGTCCTAGAAGCTTCTTTCATTCACTAGTAGGCCAAGAGTTTGTTTTGATAAATATAGAATCATAATTTTAGTGCTAGAAGGAAACTTAGAGGTCATCTAATCCATCTTGAGAGATGAGAAGTCAGGTTCAGAGGTTAGTTACCTAAAGTCATGATCTAGCTGCCAAAAACAAAAACTGTCTTAAAACTACTTGCTATATGTGAACATGTGGTAGAAAATGGTTGGAAGGAAGGAAAGGTTGGTTGGAAGGGGGATTTGAACAAAAGTTCCAGGTTAATTTATAAATTATAAAACTGAACAAATTTGTTAAAGCACAATGGATGGATGTCAGTCCAAGGCAGAGAAATAAATGCCATAAGAAGGGATTCAGACAAAACTAACTGAATAAAATTTGATGTAAGAAAACAAAGTGTGTGTTTGAGAAAACTGACTTCCAGTTTGGCTAGCTAGCAGTGAGTGGTTCTCAACTTTAGCTATACTTTAAAGTCATCTGAGAGTAAAAACTAACAACAAACAAAACCTGTGCTTAGATCCCATCTCAGGCCACTTCAATCAGAATCTCTGGGAGGAGGACTTTGGCTCTTGTTTTTTCTTAGCAGCACTGAGATCATTCTAAGGCACAGCCACAGCCCAGAACCTCTGAATTCGATTATAGGTATGTGGGGAATTGTGGGAGATTAAAATGGCAGGTATTAAGATAAGGAGGCCAGTTTAGAAAAAGAAAGCCAGAGGTATTAAGAGTCAGAAGTGGTTTGAAGGTTGGTAGGAAAGGAAAGAAGGTGTCAATGTGAGTTAAGAAGTATTACAAATGTTAAATCCATAGGACTTTGCAGTTACTCATATATGGGTTTGAGATAGAGGAAAGAATTGAAAGTGATTCTGAAGGTTTGCAGCAAGGTGAATATGCAAATGGTAGTTCTGTTAAAAGAAATGGTGGAATTAGTTTAGGAGTTACGTGGGGTGGGAGAAGTTATGAGTTCTGTTGGGATAAACTTAAAGTGTGAGTGAGTTGCAAGCAGGTCATTGAAAAAACCATCTAGGGTTTAAGAGAGGTGGGTGATGGCTGTCATCCACATGGGGGTGATAGGGAATCTGTGGCATAGATCCCGAAAGGAAAGAATGGCTAGGGACATACCTATATTTAGGGGACAGAGGGAGAATATAGAACCAATAGATAAGAGGTTGGCCAAAGAAGGATAGGCACCAAGAGATTGGTGTGTTTTAGAATCTAAACACTTTCAAGATGGAAATTAGTAATTAAATGTCAAAAACTGTGGAGACTCTCAACTAGATTTGGTAAGTGGTATTTAGGTGAAATTGTAATCACCGGATTGCAAGGGATTGGGGCACGAATGGGTGGTAAGTACATGCAGGTAACAGCTCTCAGTCTATTCATTCTAGAAATTTTGAGATGATAAGAAAGTAACTGGAGGCAGGTAACAGCTGAGGAGGATTTTTAGAATAACAAACTTGAGCCTTTTCCAAAGCCTTTTCGTAGGAAGAGAGCAAGGGTACTTGAGAAAGAAGGGGCGGGGAGCAGAGGAAATAGCTGAAGGACAGAATCCCAGAAGAGGGAGGAGGGTCTAGAAGAGAGCACAAAGGGATGCTTTAATCCTGGCAAGAATGGCTCTTCTCTCAGGGGGAAGAATAAAAGGAGAGAAGGAAGAAAAAGATATAGTGGAATTTTAAGAGGGAGAACAAGGAACTTGTAGAAACACACTCTAATTTTGATTAAAAGAGGATGGTCGGGGTGCCTGGTGACTCAGTTGGTTAGGTGTCTGCCTTGAGCTCAGGTCATGATCCCAGAGTCATGGGATCGAGCCCCACATCAGGCTCCCTGCTCAGTGGGGAGCCTGCTTCTTCCTCTCCCTCTGCCGCTCCCCCTGCTAGTGCATGTTCCCTCTCTCTCTCTCAAATAAATAAATAAAATCTTAAAAAAAAAAAAGAGGATGGTCTTCTGTTGATAGGTAAGATCCATCCAGCACTGAAATTCGTTCTTGAGGGCAGAGGTCTAGAATGGCTAGATGTGGGGATGCTAGTGCATACTCAGCAAGAACTGATGAGTTGAAGAGCAGCGCCCAGAACTCAGCTTAGATTGAACAGAGAATGTTTTGTGGATCTCTAAGCATTTTCAGATTTTATCTAGACATTGCTTACGGCTGGTTAAAGGAGCAGTTAAGGCAGAGAATAAGGGGCCAATAAGAAATGGTGAATTTGAAAGAGGTCAGGAATTTTAGGGCAGTAGTCTGTATGCTGAAATGACTGGCCAGAATAATTGGATGAAGTTTCCCATGAGGATGAAATGCACGTTTACAGAGAGTACCTACATAGGAAAGGTAGACAGCTGAGGACAGAGGTGAATTTTCAAGTCAAGATCTTAGAAGGTGGGCCATTTTTAAATACTAAAGAAATCTGGGGTTTCTCTGTGCTGCTGAGTAGCTGAGGTAGAGAGATTTTTGGAGCCAAAGAGGAAGAAAACCCAATGCATTAAAAGAGTTGTTAATTTAGGTATTAAGATGCCAGAGGTAGAGATGGAGAGGAAAATTTAGAGGCTGGTGTTTATGTTCGGAAAGGATGTTTTCAGACAGTTTAACTTGCTTTTAAGCTAATGGATTATAAATTAAGTAATTAGGATCTGATAAAAATATGATTTCTTAATAAGGAATGAATAAATGGAGTAGAATTTATTTCAGATGAGATGTGCTCCATTCATAGCACAAATTGTTAAAGTCAGTTATTGAATAAAGAAAATATCTTCATGAAAATTGACTGACCAGTCAATTCAGTCAAAATAATATACAGAGCCAAAGACCTTTTGCTTCCCACATTCCCTTCTTTAAGCTTTTGTGCACTTCAGAGGCACTTCAGAAGGCAGAGGGATTGGGTCCAAGATCTTAGCCCTGTCTACTTCACAGAGTTTGCATGTCGCAGATTTGCAGTAGAAGCTGTGAGTAAATTTGATTCCTTAACAGAAGTACATTTTATTCTTCTGGGCCACCCAGAATCTTCCCTGTACTCCAAATGTAGAGAGGCCTTATCTTTGTAAAGAAAACTGCTGGTGTCAGAGTTATTTACAGAGAATGTGGAGTTCTTACTGGTTAGTTTGTGGCTTGTAGACCTGCTCTTGGAACTACCTATAATTTCTTCTTTATATCTGCCTTTGACCGTTTTTGGCTTTTTGCTCTTTGGTACCAGAAACACAATTCAATTAGGGAAGATAAAATAGAATAAAATGAAACTAAAATATGTCAATTTAACCTCTTGCTATCTAACACCTAGAACAGTGCTTACTGCAGTAGAGTAGAAGCTCAGTAAATATTTGTTGTTGGTTGCCTTGCTAGGTTTATTCTTAAAAGCTTCAAATTAAGGAAACGTGCTGAGATTAATAACCAAATTGAATTCTTGTTTTTGCAGTTTTTTGAAACTGTTTCTATTGTCAACAATATAGGCAGTTTTGTGAGAAAAGAAGAATTGGTTGGCTCTGTCAACCCTTTAATCATTTATTCGACAACAGTATCTTAGGTGTGGAGGATCCCAGGCTTTGTCTAGTAATTCATAAGTTTTTAGCCATGCGATTGGTGCTATTATGTTGGTTGGTTACTGGGGCCATGGAATCACTCTGGGAGGAGGCAGCCACATCTGTCTTTGCAAGTCAGGGAAGGCTTCATAAAAAAAGTGTGAAAGATGAGTAGTTATTCATCAGGTAGACAGGAGAGAGAAAAGCATTTCAGATAAGTGCAAAGGCATGTAAGTGGGAATGAAGATGGCATGATGGGAAAATCGCACGTGATTTAGTATGTTTGGAATGTAAGGTGCCTGTGGGAAGGATAGGAGCCAGTCATGGAAAGTGTGAACGTCATATTAAAGAGTTCAAGCTCTATCCTGTGGGTGAATAGAGTCACAAACAGGACAGATTATAAACAGGAGAGTAACGTGACCAGATTAGAGTTTCAGAATGATTCTTCAGGCAGCGCTGTGGAGGATAACCTAGAGTGGAAGAGGGAGACCAGCTAGATAGTTAATATAATGGCTGACACCTCAGCCAGAATGTGACAAGGACAATGGAAATTAAAAGGAAGGGATGGGTTTGAGATAATGGGTTGAGGAAGATGAGGGAGGAGGAATCTAGGTGACTCAGCGCTGTTCAAGTTATTTCTGGTAACATAGGGCAGAGAGAACATTTGTATAAATGAAATGTATAAGGAGACTAGAATTTTCCACACTGAACATTCTACTAATTGTGCAGATTGAAGAATCTTTTCTCCCCCTAGACCACATCTCTCTCAGAACAGTTAATGAGTAATGAAGTATACTGAACGCAGGAAACAAGGCAGAGAAGAGAATCAAAGGCTTTGGAAAATCAAACAGAAACTAAATTATTTCTTCCACCCCAGCTCCCTAGACAGAGTTCATTGTCTATCACTCAGAAAAATGAATTATGGATCTGAGCTTTGTTGTCAGAAATACCAAATTCCAGAACTAGAAAATTCAGTAAGCCAACCATTTTCTCCTGATTATCTAAAAACATTAACCCCCCATTCCCTCTGCACCCCGCCTCCGTCTTCCCTCAGGCTTTACATCTTGAATCATTGAAGTTTAAAAACAGTGTTTGCAACTTCAGTGTCAGTTTTTATTTCCTGTGTTTTTCTCTGCCTGTTTGTCAAAGTCAAAAGTGGTGGTGACAATGGTGGGACAAAGAAGGAGAGTGGTTGGGGAATATGTGTATTAGGTGATTGGGAATTAAGATTACAGAATAATTTGAAGCCACTCAAAATCAAACTTGGAAGGGACCTTAAAAGCTACTTAGTTTTCCCTTCCCTCATTTCAAAGAAAGTTGACCTCAGAGAGATGAAATGACTTATCCAAGGATAAACATCTAATAGGAAAGTGAACCAGCAGAATGAGAAAAATATATGAAAAGTACTTTTAAGAGGCCTATACCGTAGACCTTGTCTATACTTGAAGGCTGGGAATTTAATTTACAATTCCTAAATAGAGTGAACTATAACAATAGGTGAAGGCAGTAAAATCCAAATGCTTGCAGAAGCTATACAAAATGAAGGACAAAATAATTTTGGGATTGGAATTGGTTATTTTTTTCTTTATCGTTTGAAATGATTTTAAGTGGTGGCATTGGAGTTAATATTTTTCTACATTTTATAGGTGCATAGTATGTGGCACATGTAGAGACTTGGAAATGCTTTTTTGAGAGGTGATCATTATAAGGCAGAATAACTTGAATTTGAGGGAAACTGGCATTGCTTGATTTCAAGAGTTTAGTTAAAAAAAAAAATCAAGTGTGAAAGCTCCCATTTCCTTGCATCCTATGTAGATAATGGGATTTTTTTTCTCCTTGGCAAAGAAATAGGTACCATGTGGTCCCTTAATTTCTTAAGTAAAAATTTTAATTGGATCGGGGCGGGGGGGAGTCTCTTAATCCTTAGGGAAATATGCTTCATATGGATTGTAAAATCTGGCAAATTTTGGAAAGAAGAAAAACAGGCAGTACTCTTAAAAAAAAATGGTCTGCTTGAACTTGCCTTTCTTGAAAAAAAAAAAAAAAAACAAAACCCAACATTCTTTCATAAAGCATTTTTTTCAAAAGTATTTGCCCTTGAGCATTTTTTCCTACTTACCTATGCTTATCTTTCAAAACAAACATTTATTTCTTTCTACTATAGAGTGTGAGGAAGTCCCTTTGAGGTTATGGCCTACAAACGTATCCAAGCAGTAACCGTCACCTCCTTCCTATGGCACAACAAATGACTAACTCAACCACAGGCAGCAACGAACATAGAGCGGTGATTTCATGATGGGGGCCATTCAGATGTTACCTATGGGGCAGTTTCTCAAGGGGAAAAAACACAGAACTGTATTTTTGTGTGCAAATAAAATTTTGGGTCCTTTTGACCCAATGGAAAATGTGTGTCTGTTGGTGGCTGCCTAGTTGGGATATGATGATTTACACTTGGAAACATTTGTGTCATTTATCATATGATGTTACCGGCCTACAGCATGACTGCATAACAAATAACCATATTAAAAATTAATCTTTTCCAGTTCATCAGACTGTATGTCTTTCTGAAGCCCCAAGTTTTCGCTTTCCTTCTTGCCCTATCCTCTTTTCCTGTAGTCACCCTATGCATTAACTATAGGATTAAGTGAAAATTTGTGCACTAGGTTTTCATAGCTGCACTGTCAGACCCCCAACCAGGCTTTTCACCCTTCTCTTTAGCTTATCCTGCAACATAAATCTTCTATCTAGTAGAATTGGTTCACTCTCTGTCCCTAAAACACACCTTCAAATCCCGACCTCAGGGACTGCTTTTACCTTTTAAATTCTACTCTTTAATAGCTAGGTCTTAATCCTACTTCTCTGACTGAATCATGATAAAATAATCTCTCCCAGAACCTTTTTAGTAACAACATTGTGTAAACTCATTAATTTTCATGTTTACTTTTTAATGTTGTAGAGGAGGCAAAACTTCACCGCTACCATCTGAAGGTTTCTGGCTGGGCCTGAGAATTAAATTGGCATAAGACGGATTAACAGGAGAAAAGCATAGGGATTTTTACATGTACATGGAAGCCCTCTTAGAAAAATGAAGACCCAAGGAAGTGGCTAAGCCTAAGTATTTATATACTAGGTTGAATAAAGAGAGACAATTGTGGGAAAAGTAACTAAGACATATGGGGAGACTAAAGGAAATTGAGTTATCTTAACTAGGTCCGTCTGCGTAGATTTCTCTCAGCCTCCACTCCCCGAATCTGGTGTTAAGAATATTCCTTTCCTCCTGGTCCTTGGAGGGCATCTTTCCCAGGGGAGTTTCATCTCCTGCTTTCAGGAAGTAAAGGGGAGGTCAGAGCACCTGCTGTTTTTTAGTGCCCTTAGCTAAAAATAATTCTTAAGCTAAAGTGGCATATTTAGGGTAGCACTTTCTGGCACTCTTCAAAATTTTTGTCTTGTCTCTCCTTTTATATTGTAATTCTTTGAGATTGAGATTATGTTGTAGATTTACCTGCACCCCAAAGGTGCTTCGCTTAGACTAGGCATTCAATAAATATGTGTTGATGTTTTTTCCCCTCGCATTTTACAATTGAGTTTAAAAGCCTATATTTGAGGGGCACCTAGGTGGCTCAGTCGGTTAAGTGGTTAAGCATCTGCCTTAGGCTCAGGTCATGATCCTAGGTTGCTGGGATCTATCCCTGCATTGGGCTCCCTGCTCAGCAGGGAGTCTGCTTCTCCCTCTCCTTCTGCCTCTCCCCCCTCCTCATGCGCATGCTTTCTCTCTCAAATAAACAATATCTTTAAAAAAAATAAGTAAAATCCTATATTTGTGTCTTGTTTTTCTGACCAGAGGGACATTTACTATGGTAATAAAATATATATTCTGATATGATATGTAACCTACTTTAAACCATTTTAATCTTGCATAGAATTCTAACAATATTATGTAATTATTTGGTGTAGAAAATTTTGGTAATATCATTGATTATGTTAAAGTTTCCAGAAGAGAATAGTTTTAAGAATTGGGGCAGTAAAATTTTGGCACTGGAGGAGACAGACATTAGAGGTCATTGAAACATCTTACCTTTTACCCACTGTACCTTTTACCCCACTGCATCCTCTCTATAACATCCCAAATAGACCTGACATGGAAGTGCCTGGAATTACTCCTTCATTTTACTAATCTATTCTTAGTTATTCATAATATAAACCACTTGGTCTTTTTCATTAAGAGTCAGAAGTATCCTTTAGAGTAACTAATATTGATTTTGATTTGGGAGTCTTGGAGAATGCTAGAGCCCTTCTTAGCTTCTTAGGTACTAATGGTCCTTCTCCTAGATACTAAACTATTGTTTACTCTTCTTGCTGAACTTGGCATAGGCACAAACTCTTCAAAACCTCCCTTTTTTCAAATGCACAATGGCTATAAATGCTTTTGAATGCTCTTTGGATAGACCTATAATAATATCATGTAATTCAAGTTATTACGCAAAGCAGAATATTATTCTTTTTTTTAAAGATTTTATTTATTTATTTGACAGAGAGAGAGAGGAAGAGAGCACCAGCAGGGGGAACAGTAGGCAGAGGGAGAAGCAGGCTCCCCACTGAGCAAGGAGCTGGATGTGGGACTCAATCCCAGGACCCTGGGATCATGACCTGAACCAAAGGCAGATGCTTAACCGACTGAGCCACCCAGGTGCCCAAACATTATTCTTAATAAATACAGTAATATTTTAAATTATATATTACGTATAGTATTTTTGTAAGTACTTACGTTTATAAAATTTTGGTATTTCAACAAACTTGTGAGTTAAGAAGGAGCCAAATTATTAGCTTAGTTTTATAGATAGGTTTGACACAGGGAGGAAATAGGATTTTCCCATTTATTAATAAAGTTAGGACTAAAACCTAACTTCCCTGGCTCTGTTAGCTAATTCTGCTGTCTCTTTGATGCACGCTATGTAGGAACAAATGAGTATGTCACACCAGCTGATGATGATGCCGCAGTGTTCTGTGCATGACTTTTGCTGTGATGGAGCATTTAGTCGAAACAACTATGCCTGTATTCGTACTTGAATTTTATAGGGAATTTCATTTTAAATTGTGCTTTTCATATGAAAGATAATCTGGCCAGTTTCATAATTTCATGCCATTCCTATGGTTTAGAAACAATGTTGTTGCATTGACAAGGAATGTATATAGCCCAAATACACAAAAGCAAATTTAAGTTGTTTTGGATTTTGATTATTTTAGTATACTAGTTTATTATAACTCAGCTATCTATAGCGAACAGTTGGCCTCTTATTAGGTTGTCGCCTCCAACTCCATCCCTGCTCAAATTATTAAGTGGAAAGTCTTCTAATTATATAGTCTCATTTTGGGGAAAATTGGGAAGGTGGAAATCTAAATGATGCGTGTTACTCTCAGAGCTAGGAAACTAGAGCCAGGTCTCCTGGTACTCTAATTAAAACTTTTATTTCTGCAGATTTATTCTGTGGTCCTTACTGAACAGATCTGCCTTGGGTTTCTGCTGGTGAGTTTTTCAGCAGGAATGCGGGCTTTGTTTCTTTGAATAGTTGAGTGCAGATTAGTGGTATGCCAATTTCCTGTGGCCTTTCAGAGCTGCAATTTGAGCCCTGTTTGCTCCTGGCCCTTGCACAATTGAAAACAATGGGTGACTTCTTTTAGGTTTCACTTCAGGGCTCTTAGAAACAGGGGAAGTGGCTAAAGCCCTACTTTACAGGTAATTAACAATAGATAATGTTTGCTCTGCATTTTTAGAGCCGATAAAAGGTAGACGAACATATTCAGCTCCTGATTTAGACACTGTGCAGTGGTTTTATGGATACAATAGCTGTCTTAGCATTAGCAAGGTGGCATTGAATATCTGGATCACATATATGATTGGACACAAAACTTGTAAAAAGCACAAGGAAAAAGGATATAACTGAAACACAGATAGGTAACTTCAAGAAAGCACTCCTTAGAGATGCTAAGGGAACTGTCACTTTAAGTCATGCGTTTTGGTTCAGGATGCATTTATTATATCTATATCTGTTTTATGAGGTGAACAATTTTCATGACTTGATCCTTATTCAGAATGATTTTTTGTTCTATAAATTGAACTCTAGAATCCACCTGTTTGTTAAAATGATACTAGCTTAAGAAGTTTTTATTCGCCATCACATTTAATTATAAGCCACATGTATTCTTATGAACTGGTCTAACATGTTGTAGAAGACAGTGTATTTTGCCCTTTTATGGTATATTTGGTAGGGTTTTTGTTTTAATACCCTAAATAAATAATTTTTAGACTACCCTTCTCCCTGAACATACTATATCCACTTCATGACAAACTAGGTTGGTAGCTATGTTGGCAGATTTAATTGATTTATTCAATCTTCAACAGTTGTAAAATACCTACTCTGCCCTACATACTGGCCAAAGCATTAATGATGGAAAGATTGGTGGTGGGTGGGGGGAGGGCTGTCTTTAAGGAGATATGGCAATCTCTTTCCCAGCACTGTTGCCAGAAGTGGAGGCTTCTCTTTGGGAAAAAATAATCTCAATTTTAATACTTAAACTTTACATCTACAATGGTAATGTGGAGGCAGCATTCTTGATAAAAATCTAAAGCCTGGGTCATGTCTGAGATCCTCAAGTAACTTAGTTTTAGAGCAAATCTTCACTCTAAACCAAAAGATAGTGGCTTTTTGTTCTGAGCAACTTCTAACTAGCAACATGAAAATGTCACCTCACTCATCTGCTCTTTAGAGATGATGAATATAGAAAAGTTACTTTAGTAGAGAATTTATATATCATTTAAAACCAAAGCAGCTTTTTCTAAGTGTGTTTAGACACCCTTGAGAACAGTGTTTTAAGTACAGAGGTGTACAAAAGTGAAGGAGCCCTACATCAATTAATTAGTCAGTCCAGACTTGCTGAACGCCCAGAACGTGTTCAGCACTGTGCCAGTAGCGTGGTTTTAAAGGAAAAAGTATAAGCTCTTGATCTTCACTAAGAGCTGGATCAGGAGGCTGACCTGGCAACCGGAAATAGAAAAGCACTTAAATCCTCTTTTCTTCTGATAAAAGTAACATGTGTTTATTGTAACACTGTTTTTGAAAATTTAGAAAAAGCATGAGGAAGAAAACAAAAGTCACACATAATCCTGCTACCCATTTCTTAGTTACAGAGGGATTTTAACAATTATTTGGATACTCTTTACCTATCTTCTAGTTTCTTTACCATTAAAATGAAAATTATAAGTAAAAACACTCCTCTACTTTTATTCTCCCTTTATTATTTTCTATAACTCATTGACTCTTTTAGAATAGAGGCATTGATTCCAAAATACGGTATAGACCAGAATGATCTTTCAGAAAACAGTCATTCTGAAGAGAACCAGAATTTGTATTTTATTTCATTTACTTCCTTCTTTTCTATCTTCTTAATAAAGTGGAGCTCTTTTCAGTGAGTTGTGAAGGGAAAAAACTGAGCTTGTCCTTTTCAGCTTTCCAGTACTTAAACCCAGCTAAGTACATTTATTGGAGGAAAACTAAGGCACTTGATAAGAAAGAGCTAAGAAAGTTGGGATCACCAGGGAAAACTTAAGGGCTCAGTGACAAGAATATATGATTTTTACTTAAAAGAAACTGTAATTATATCATATTGCCAATAGTTACAGCAAAATAATCCTGTAAAGAAAAGCCTTTAAAAAAAAAAAATGTCAACCACAGCTCTGCTGTGAGAGCTAGGTTCCTTCTCTTCCCCATCCCCCACTTTTTACGTTAACCACATTAATAGTGCTAATAATTTCTCTTAAGAAACTTTGTCTCTGAAGACCAATGCTCATCATTTTCCCCACGGTGACTGGCTTGGAATTACGTAACCAACTTTATTATCACTGTCATTAAAATCAGTGTATATTTCATTCCGGTTGTACAGGAAGTGATTACTTAAAGTATCCATTTAAAAGATGACTTAATGTTTAGATAGTGAACTTGTATGTTTATCATGTCAAAGCCTCAGAGAACTATTTTGTTTTCCTTAAGTGCTCTAAATGGCTGCTTAGTGGCCTACTGTTGTGATTAGCTATGTGTACATCCACAAAGTTATCGGCATTAAAATAGTACTATTATAACGATACTGTTAGAATGTTCATGTTCTATTATTCTCTTGTTACACGAATTAAAGGAACTTTTTGAGTTGTGAGCAAAGTGACTTCTTAAGTGTACATCATTCTCACAGGAGAATGCTGACATCTTTCATCTTTTCCGTTGAAGGAATTCATTTGCTAAGACAACTTAGGATGCACTTAGGAAGAAGTGACTACCCTATTTTTATTTTATTTAATTAACCTTTTACAATGACTCCTAGATAGGTAAGTGTTCTACCAAAAATTAAGGTATTTGAAAGCAGCAATGAGCTCACTTAATTTCTCTATTTTAAACAGACTGCTTTTGATGGTTTACTAGACACGACATCACAGTTTCCTGTTTCATATTTGAGTTAAGCAGGGTTGGAGAAAACCATTTGCCCTAGGTTTTGAAACTTCAGGGACAAAAAGCCCCTGGCAAGAAGCTTCAGAAGCACAGTAGCTTTTTAAAATTGTAAAAGAGAATTAAAACCACGATACTGATGAACCAAATATACAACTTCCCTCCTGCTTTCCCCCCAAAGAAGCGTAAAAAGCTAAAAAAGGAGATTGGATGATGGAAATGATTATTTAAGCCTTTCACTTTTAAGGGCTCACAGGTTTTTATTATTTTTCTTCTTCCTAATAACAACTAGCCTAGCACTCTGTATGTTGGCAAAATTGTTTTGTGTTCTCAATTGAGAAAGGGAAATTGAAGGTAGAGTTAAGCTTTTAGGCTCAATAAATCACCTGCAGTTAGAATTTAGTGTTGATGGTGGTTTCAGGACTGAGGTATTTAATAGTGTGGTAAATAAAGAGAAAATATTGAGTCTTTTCTGCAATCCGTAGGGAATAAAAAACATACTTGGCATTATGTATTACTCTTGTGCATGCTTACTTATTACTTTATTACTTTTTTTAAAAAGCAGCAAAACAAATTGCTCTACGGAAAACAAGACACTCTGAAACCTGCATAAGCTATTGGTTTCTTAAGATTCCTAGAGAAGAAGTTCGAATATGTGACAAATTAAAGTTATAAAGTATGATCGTTTTTAAAGGTGGAATATAATAATTTTAAGTAATTGAGGAATTTAGCAAAAATGTATTTTCTAAGTTTTTATTTAAATTCTAGTTAACATATACTGTAGTATTAGTTTCAGGTGTACAATATAGTAATTCAACACTTCCACACAAAGCCCAAAATCTACACACCCATAATGAGGAATTAGAGTGCACTAAATTTTCTTAGAGAAGAAAACTGAAATACTGAGACTTTGGAGAGACAAGTAATTATTTTCTGAGATAGGGCTGAGGGAGCAGACATGGGCTAGGGAGGCAGTGAGCCAGCTTCTGAGGTTGTGGTGGTGAACAAGGACAGACCTATTGCTTTCAGTTTGATCTCTTCTCCTCTTAATTACAGAAGCAAAAAGATTTTGGGGCAAAACCTTCATAAATTCAGTACTAGTACCCTCCTAGCTCTGTATTCCAGATATCACTACCCTTAAGAGATGAAAGTTCTCCTTCTCTTCTGCGATTTATTCTATGGAACTCAAAAAGACTAGCCATTTCCCCCTTTCCATACGGGAACCCCGGTCACAGAGCAGTAGAGCCATTGACTGAGGTTTCCATCATTTCAGTTCTTATTACCAAATATGACATTTGGACTCTTTGCTTGCATTGTGATTGTCTCCTCCACAACAAAAGGCTACTAGCATTGCTCCTGTAATCTCCATTTCCCGAAGTTTCAGTTTGTAAGGTATATATTTATTCTTATGCATGTTAATATTCATTCCCATATAATTTATTTCATTTATGGTTTGCTTTTCTCACTGTATTGTAAGTTCCTCCAAAGGATAGATCTTTCTTTTTATATCCTTTCATTATTTTCATAGCTCAAATTTATTGACTGCTTACCATATGCTGGGGTAGCTGGGTACTGTTCTTCCATGAATTATTTATTTGATCTTCTCAACAATTGTATGAAGTAGGTACCATTATTATCCTCTTTTATAGATGAGGAAACCCAGGGGCAGGGAGGTGAAGTAACTAGCCCAGTTTCTTCACAGCTAAAACTGGGGGAATCAGAATTTGAACTCTGTACCATCTGTCTAATTACGGTCTGTCTCCATACAAAGTTATTACAATATTATTGACTATGTTTCCTATGCTGTACATTGCATCCCTATGACTTATTTATTTTACAACTGGAAGTATGTACCTGTTACTTCCCTTTATCTATTTTGTACCACCCCCAGCTCCTTTGGTAACCAACAGTTTGTTCCCTGTATCTACAAGACTGTTTCTGTTTTGTTTGGTTTTGTTTATTTGTTTGTTTTTTTAGGTTCCATATATAAGTGAAATCATATGGTTATTTGTCTTTTTCTGTCTGACTTATGTCACTTAACATAATGCCCTCTGGGTCCAACCATGTTGTTGCAAATGGTAAGATTTCATTCCTTTTTTATGGCTGAGTAATACTGTGTTGTATATATACACCACATCTTCTTTATCCATTCATCTATAGATGGACACTTAGGTTGCTTCCATCTCTCAGCTATAGTAAATAATGCTGCAGTGAATATAGGGGTGCATATATCTCTTAGAATTGGTGTTTTCATTTTCTTTGGATAAATACCCAGAAGTTGAATTGCTGGATTGTATGGTAGTCTTATTTTTAATTTTTGGAGGAACCTCCATAATGTTTTCTATAATGGCTACACCAATTTACATTCCCACCAACAGTGCACAAGTTTTCCCTTTTCTCCACGTTTTTGCCAACACTTGTTATTTTTTGTCTTTTTGGTAATAGCCAGTCTGACAGTGTGAGGTGATATCTCTTTGTAGTTTTGATTTGCATCTCCCTGATGATTAGTGATGTTGTACATCTTTTCATGCGCCTGTTGGTCATCTGTATGCCTTGTTTGGAAAAAGAAGTGTAGTCAAGTCCTCTGCCCAGTTTTTAATTGGGTTTTTTAAGTATTAAGTTGTCTAAGTTCTTGCATGATTTGAAAATATCTTCTTCCATTCAGTAAGTTATCTTTTCACTTTGTTGATGGTTTCCTTCACTGTGCAAAGCTTTTTGATTTGATACAGTACTGTTTATTTGAGCTTTGCCCTGGTCTGGGGAGACTGGTACAAAAATATATTACTAAGACTAAAGTCAAAGAACTTATTGCCTGTTTTCCTCTAAGAGTTTTTATGATTTCAGATCTTACATTCAAGTCTTTAGCCCATTTTGAATTTATATTTGTGTATGGTGTAAGAAAGTGGTCCAGTTTTATTCTTTTGCATGTTGCTGTCCAGTTTTTCCAACACCATTTATTGAAGAGACTGTCTTTTCCCCATTTTATATTATTGCCTCAGTTGACTTAGATTAATTGACCTATATGCATAGGTTTATTTCTGGGCTCTCTATTCTATTCCATTGATCTATGTATTGATTTTCCTGCCAGGATCATACTGTTTTGATTACTATAGCTTTGTAGTATAGTTTGAAATCAGGGAGTGTGACACCTCCATCTTTGTTCTTAAGATTGCTTTGGCTATTTGGGGTCTTCTGTGGTTCCATACAAATTTTAGGATTCTTTGTTTTAGTCTGTGAAAAATGCCATTGGTATTTTGATGAGGATTGCATTGAATCTAGATTACTTTGAGTAGAATGGACATTTTAATGATAGTAATTCTTCTAATTCATAAGCATCATATACCTTTCCATTTATTTGTGTCATCTTCAGTTTCTTTCATCAGTGTCTTATAGTTTTCAAGTCTTTCACCTGCTTGGTTAAATTTATTCCTATGTATTTTATTCTTTTTGATACAATTATAAATGGAATTGTTTTCTTAATTTCTCCTTCTGATAGCTTGTTATTAGTGTATAGAAACACAACTGATCTCTGTTATGTTAATTTTGTATCCTGTAATTTTACTGAATTCATTTATTAGTCCTAATAGTTTTCTGGTGGAGTCTTTAGGGTTTTTTATATATAGTAGCATGTCATCTGCAAATAGTGACAGTTTTACTTCTTTTTTTCTAACTTTATTGCCTAATTGCTGTGACTAGGTCTTCAATACTGTGTTGAATAAAAGTGGAGGGAGCAGCTATTCTTGTCTTTTTCCTGATCTTAGAGGAAAAGCTTTCAGCTTTTCATTATTCAATATCATGTTACTCTGGGTTTGTCATATATGACCTTTATTAGCCTATTATTATGTACATTCCTTATATACTCATTTTGTTGAGAGTTTTTATCATAAATGGAAGTTGAATTTTGTCAAATGCTTCTTCTATATCTCTTTAGATGATCATGTGATTTTTATCCTTTGCTTTGTTAAGGTGATGTATCACATTGTTTGATCTGTGGATATTGAACCATCCTTGCATCCCTGGAATAAATCCCATTTGATCATGGTATATGATCCTTTTATGTATTGTTGGATTTGGTTTGTTAATATTTTGTTGGGATTTCTGCATCTATGTTTATCAGAGATATTGGCCTGTAATTTTCTTCTTTTGTGGGTCTTTGTTTAGTGTTGGTCTCAGGTAATGCTAGCTTCATAAGATGGGTTTGGAAGCATCACTTTCTATTCAATTTTTTGGAATAATTTGAGATGGATGGGTACTAACAACAACTTCTTCTTCTTCTTCTTCTTCTTCTTCCTCTTCTTCTTCTTCTTCTTCTTCTTCTTCTTCTTCTCTTCTCCTTCTTCTCCTTCTCCTCCTTCTCCTTCTTCTCCTCCTCCTCCCTCCAACTAACACTTACTTTATTTATTTGATTGAAAGCCTTATGTACATACGACGTTTAATGGAGTTGACCTCAGTTTTTTTTTTTTTTTTTTTTTTTAAGATTTTATTTATTTGTCAGAGAGAGAGAGAGAGCACAAGCAGGGGGAGAAGCAGGCAGAGGGAGAAGCAGCCTCCCTGCCGAGCAAGGAGCCTGATGCAGGACTTGATCCCAGGACCCTGGGATCATGACCTGAGCCAAAGGGAGATTCTTAACCGACTGAGCCACCCAGGCATCCCAGACCTCAGTTTTGTTTACACTGACTCCATGAGTTGTATTTGGGTTTTCTATGCTTGAGACTGCTCAATTCCTGCTGTTGCCATTGGTTTGTTTTCTTTCAGGATCAAGGTGGATACTTTCATACAACATCTTATTTTTATTTTTTTATAGATTTTTATTTATTTATTTGACAGAGAGAAAGACACTGAGAGAGGGAGCACAAGCAGGGGGAGTGGGAGAGGGAGAAGCAGGCTTCCCACTGAGCAGGGACTCCGACACGGGGCTCGATCCCAGATTGCTGGGATCATGACCCGACCCAAAGGCAGATGCTCAAGGACTGAGCCACCCAGGTGCCCCCAACATCTTATTTTTAATTCCTTCTCTGGCAGTTCTTTCCTGGATTCTTAGCTTTGCATAATTATACCTACAATGGAACCAACATCCTAAAGTCACCAAGATAAATCCTCCTACTCCAACATCATACAATCTTCTAATTCTATTAGTTAACAAAAAATTTCCAAGGCCAGCAACAACAAATCCTAATGAATCATACAATATCGAATCCCATGCACAGGGAATGTTTTTGACATCTAAAATTCCTAGGAGTTTAAAGCACTTCCCCTTGGCAGGCTCGCTGGGCTCCCATGTAGGGCCATGGGCTCCAGTGGGTGCCTGATACTAACTCTTCTTTAAATGCTTGATAGAATTTACCTGTGAAGCTGTCAAGTCCTGGACTTCTGTTTTTTGGAAGTTTTAGATTACTGTTCAATTTCATTATTTGTAATCAGTCTGTTCAGATTTTCTATTTCTTTATGATTCAGTCCCCAAAGGTTGTGTGTTTCTACAAATTTATCCATTTCTTCTAGGTTTTCCAATTTGTTGGTGTATAATTGTTCATAGTAATCTCTTATGATCCTTTGTACTTTTGTGGTAACAGTTTTAACTTCTCCTCTTTCATTTCTGCTTTTATTTGAGCCTGCTCTCTTTTTTTCTTAATGAGTCTTGCTGGAGGTTTATCAATTTTGTTTATCTTTTCCAAGAACCAGCTTTTAGTCTCATTGACCTTTTCTATTTTTTAAGACTCTGTTTCATTTATTTCTGTTCTGATCTTTATTATTCCTTCCTTCTACTCATTTTGGGCTTTGCTTGTTCTTTTTTTTTTTTTTCCTAGTTCCTTTAGGTGTAAAGTTAGATAGCTTACTTGCGATTGTTCTTGTTTCTTGAGGTAGGCCTATAGCACTATGAATTTTCCTTATAGAACTGCTTTTGCTGTATCTCATAGATTTTGGAAAGTTGTGTTTCCATTTTCATTTGTCTTGTGTATTTTTTTTTATTTCATCTTTCTTTGTTGACTCATTGGTTGTTTGGTCTATAATTTTTGTTTCTGATCTACCTGAATCTCCAGTTTCCAAATAGTCCTTTACTACTTTAAAAGAAATACAATTTCAAGACTTTTTAGTAACAAATGGAAGACATCCTCAAATACTCAGGCAACTGCCTTTTTCAAAAGTTGGCTTTACCTATAGTTTTTTTTAATGTTACAGTCAAAGTAGATGTATTTTTTAGGAACTTCATATAGTATGGTGCTTAGAAATTGCTCAACCGAGTCCTAGGTTTGCCATATTACCAGGTGAAGGAATACTGGAAAAATACTGAGTAGATAATTTGATTTTCTTTCTAGGTTCCATTTCTTCCTTGGAAGCTATTCCAAAATTAATTTAAATATGTAGATTAATTTAGCATATTTCTATTCTCCTAGTATTGAATCACTATATTAAATAGGGATCACTAACTTTCCAAAAAATGTAAAGCTAGGTGCTGTACTTATTTATAGAATGTTCACTTTCGTTACTACAGTGAGTAGAGGCAAGATGAATATTGGCTACAGCCAGTTTTTTTTTTTTTTTTTTTTAGATAAAGCACTTCTCTCATCATTTAAGTTGGAATTGAGTCATTCAATTCAACAAACTTATAAAAATATTTTTAGAGTTCTGGTGATATATCATTGAACAGGATAGCTACAGTCCTTCCCCTGACAGAACTGATGCTCTAATAAAAGACATAGATGATTACAAACAGGCAATGCTATATGTTATAATAAGTGCCATTGTGCAGTGGAAATAGAGTGTGGGATATGAGCATGGTAAACAGATGAACAGCAGTTTTTTTCTGGGATTCTTGGCTTTCCTATCATGACATATGGAAAAATAAATTTGTATATTTTCTATATCTCCTTAGTCCTTTTGGGCTGGTATAACAAAGTACCATAGACTGGGTGGCTTATACACAATAGAAATTTATTTCTTATAGTTATAGAGGTTGCGAAGTCCAAGATCAAGGTGCTGACAGATTCAATATCTGATTGAGGATCTTCTTCCTGGTTCATAGAAAGCCATCTTCTTACTGTGTCCTCACGTGGTGGGAAGGGTGAGAGATCTCTCTGAAGTCTCTAATATAACGACACTAATCCCATTCATGAGGGCTACACCCTCATGACCTAAAAACCTTCCAAAGGCTTTACCTCCAATTATCATCATGTTGGAGATTCGGCTTCAACATATGAATTTGGGGGGGCACACAAACATTTGATAGCAGTAAGCATATATTTAACTTTGTAAGGAACTGCCAAACTTTTCCAAAGTGCTACATCAGTTTTGCATTCCCATCAACGATAAGTGAGACTTCCTATTGCTCCATATCCTTGCCAGCATTTGGTATTCTGCTAATGTACCCTTTCTTGTTTTCTAATATGCTTCAGGAGTTATTCTCTCCCATGTTATCTTTCCTATTTGTTTTAGAAGCTTTTAGATAGGGAAGGTAGTTGCTTATGTTTGGTCTCCATCTTGATGTAATTTTCCATACAGGATTTAACCTAGTCTTTCTCACCTACTTTGTGAAAATTTGTCCAGAGACTTCCTATCAGTCCCCTATCAGAATGTAATTTGCTTTACTTAATTTTTTTTTTCCATTTAGTTGGGACCATAATACAAGGCAGAGTTTTTATGGAGGTCTGCCATACTTGTGAAGAATTTCAGGAAGACCTTACCCAGTTTTTGGCAGATCCAACAACATATTGTTTTCTGACATCCCTACATGATTGATAGATTTTAAATATTATCAACACATGTTGTCGATATTTTGTCAATGCATCCCCTGTACTTTTACAGAGGCATGTGTAAAACATTTGCACAGCATAGTGCAACATGTTACTCCAATGCACTGATTCTATACCATTATAAAAGAGCTAAATACTTTAGTTTGTGATTTCTTTGACCTTTTGTTTCATAAACTGCTTTCCCAGAAACTTCAGTTTCTTTCTAAAACTTAAAAGACTCAGCCTTGGGGTGCCTGGGTGGCTCAGTCGTTAAGTGTCTGCCTTCAGCTCAGGTCATGATCCCAGGGTCCTGGGATCAAGCCCCGCGTCGGGCTCCCTGCTCAGCGGGAAGCCTGCTTCTCCCTCTCCCACTCCCCCTGCTTGTGTTCCCTCTCTCACTGTGTCTCTCTCTGCCAAATAAATAAATAAAATCTTTAAAAACAAAACAAAACAAAACTCAGCCTTTCCTTAGGCATTAATCTTACCAGTGTGAGGCCTTAACATCACATTCTAGCACATGCAGAGACACAGAAGGGCATCTGTCCTTTTCTTCCTGGATGCTGCTACTGCCGCTTTTGTTTCCTCTTTAAGCTGCACTGTCCAGTGGTATGCTGCCTGATACAGAGGTCCAATGCAGAAAAAGTGGGCGCATAGCAACAACAGAGTAGAACTTACTTCCTAGTGACTATTGCTAGCCAATTTGATTTACTACCAACCAGTATGAAAGTTAATTTGTATATAATGGCTTAAAATTATTTATTCTGTTGAAAGCTTTGTTTCCACTTTTAAATGCATTTTGCTGCTTATGAAACTTTATTTTCATAGTCATTGCTAGGTATTCATTTTCCTGGGTATGGTGAGTGAAAACTTAAGGATAAATCAGAATTCTCTTCTTTGGTGGCTGCTCTTTTATTTCTTTTTTTATTTTGTAGGTTTTTTTTTTTTTTTAAGATTTATTTATTTAACAGAGAGAGAGACAGTGAGAGAGGGAACACGAGCAGGGGGAGTGGGAGTGCGAGAGGGAGAAGCAGGCTTCCCGCGGAGCAGGGAGCCCAATGCGGGACTCGATCCCAGGACTCTGGGATCATGACCTGAGTCGAAGGCAGACGCTTAATGACTGAGCCACCCAGGCGCCCCGTTTTTTTTCTGTTTTTTTTTTTTTTTTTCACAGAAACTGGTATCTGCCATCTGATTTTTAAAAATCTGCTTTAATTTTATGAAGATACTTGTAGTGCCAGGGATTTCTTTAAACACTTATCTTTTTCATGAAAATATGAAATATGAGCCTACTAAAAAGGATATTCAGAGGATTTTTACTAAAAATGTATAAGAGAATCAGGATGAAAAGCAAAACATGTAAGAGGATGGTTGCAAATATAAGTAAATAAGTTTGCTATGTTTGAGCATCCAATATGAGCCAAAATTTCCTGCCAGACTAGAAGTAAAAATGAAAATATTATAGTATGAGGTTCTTGGCATTTTAAGGAATTATAGGAAGTTCTCATGAAGACAGTTTTGCCCCTGGTACTAAATTCTAAAAGACAAATCTTACATAGAGCTTATGTAGAAGGAATTGAATATTGGGAATAGACAGTATCCTCAAAAAAAGAGAGAAATAGTTCATGTGGCAAACTTCAATAAAAGCTAGAGCTATAAAACTAAAGCATATTTCACTGGAGACTGATTTTCTTTTCCCCCAAGGAAATTTACAAGGGCCTAAGTACCATAATCTTCTGGTAGTCTTAGTCTCCCATTAACTCTTTCAACTTATGGTATGTATTATGGACCGAACTGTATTTCCCCTAAATTCGTATGTTGAAACCCTAACTCACAGTATGACTGTATGTGGAGCTAGGGCCATAAAGAGGTAATAAAAGTTAAATGGAATCATGAGGATGGAGCCTTATAATCCAATAGGACTGGTGTGATGTTTTGATGTGAAGAGGAAGAGACATAAGAGAGTCTCTCTCTCTCTCTCTCTCTCTCTCAGCTGCACAGAGGAAAGACCATGTGAGGATATGGTGAGAAAGTGGCCATCCACCAACCAGGAAGAGAAGGCTCACCAGAAACCAATCTTGCTAGCACCTTGATCTTGGACTTCAAGCCTCTAAGACTGTGAGAACATAAATTTCTGTTGTTTAAGCCACCCAGTCTGTGGTATTTTGCTATGACAGTCCTAGCTGACTAATGCAGTATGGCTTCTAGATAGAAGTCAATCCTTCCAACATTATGATAAGGATCCCTTGGTCTGCAGGCGCTTTAGTGACTTACCTGTGTATAGAGCTAGGTGATGTCTTTATATTAAACCTCCATTAGGTAGCTCCTCAGCTTTCACGAGAAGTTGTCAGCCCTACCTATGCTCCCGACTTCAAACCAAATGGATTGCCTTCAGTTGGCAATGTAATGTTTACTATACATTAGTTCCAATGCTTCAACTAGTGAATAAGCTCCTCAGGAGTGGCTCTGGGCCATATATAACTAATCTTCGCCATGCTAAACACTCTTCTTCACTATTCAGCAGGAGAAGGATTGTTGAGCTGCATGTTTTTCGTATTGCTGATGTACTAAGACAGTGAATAATGAATATTGCCTCCCATACCTTCATCAGTGTAAGTTGTTAGAGAGACCAAAGAGATGAAGGCAGGAAAAAGAAGCCGTGGGGCAAGAAGCTGTGACTTCAGTCTTCTTCTTCTTCTTTTTTTTTTTTTTTTTTTAAGATTTATTTATTTATTTTAGAGAGAGAGCAAGAGAGAGGGAGAGTGTGTGGTGGGAAGGGGCAGAGGGAGAGGGATAGAGAATCTGAAGCAGACACCGCTGCTGAGTGTAGAGCCAGATGCAGGTGATCTCACGGCCCCGAGATCATGATCTGAGCCAAAACCAAGAATCAGGTGCTTAACTAACTAAGCCACCCAGGCACCATGACTTTAGTCTTCTTAATTCTCCTCTAGTCTTTTGAATAACAGATTTTAGGAAATAAGAATGACAGTGTACCATAAAACTTATACTGAGTCTTAAAAAATCTTATACATTGCTGTGGCCCTTACTATTTTACATTGCAAATATTGGCAGTGAGGGCGATTTTCCCAAGTTTACTGAAAACAGAAGAATTTGAGTCCAAATTTACACAAACCTGAAACTAAAATTATGTTAAATCTGGAAAAATTTTGGGAAACTCAAAAATGCTAGGGGAAAAAAATTCATGAAATGGACCTGTTTTGACACTTTAGATATTACTTAATTAACTTTGTGAATGTCAGATATGGCCCTTTCCAAATAGTAGCTATTTTAAATGTACAGGTTGTAAATATTTGGTCTGTTGGGGAAATATGGGAGACTTAGGAGTAGAAGATTATACCCTAAATCTCATGGTGGTAAAATGCACATTGATCAGCTTCCTGTCTGTCTGTCTATCTTTCCATCTATCCCTATCTGAGTTTTTATCTGCAAAATTCTTCTTCCTCACTGTGTGAGGTTAAGGCTTAAGTACTTGTGCAGTAGTATAGTTTACAGCTTAAGCATCTAGAATAGTGTGAAATGTATGCAGAAGACATACCCAAAAAGCCCATATACACAGAAAACATAACAAAATTCCCTCAAACTCTCTATATTAGAAGCCAATTATCAGTGAGATAGACAGGGGGAGGAAAGGAAAAGTTGCTTAGATAAACCCCTAAAATAAGTGTATCAGGCCTTGATTGATTGCTAATAAGTTTTACAATTTATAGCAAAAAACCCCACTTTGATTTGGCTTAGTTTGATTTAACAGTTTTGTGAATGTCTCACTAGGTGGATTCAAGCAGATAAAATGTAGACTAGAAAATGATGATGTGCTTGCTTTGTCTTATGGAATGAGAATTACAGGACTGGCCATGCCAAAACCATGCCTCTTTTTCTAGACTCATTATAAGTTGTGAAGTGGCGTGATGCAATGTGAATGTCTGGACAAGTATCCCTTTTGTTGTTTTCAAGGGGGTTATGTCCTGGATTTGTTCCTTTGCAAACTCTCTGCAGTTTACATAGCTGGAGAGACTTAACGCCTTGGCAGAGCTTGGCAGGGGCACAGGTTTTATCTGTGGGTTTGCCCTCCTAGAATGGGAGGCCGTGAGTGTACATAAGAACTGCATTCTTTTTGCTTGTGGTTACTTTTGATGTTTTATCACTTATTTCTTCTTCTAATCACATGAGAAAAATAATATTTTCTATGCCTACTAGGCTTTCTGAAAGAGAAAACAAGGAAGATTTTGGATTTTTCCTGTCCTCCCTAATCTTCCCTTCAACACTCATTTCCTCTTTTAAGAATGTGCAATTACAGATTTGATTAAATTCTTTAAGTATTTGAGCATTTGCTACTGAAAATACTAGGTCATGAACTTTATGTTTTTGGGTGAGAGATGATAATATCACAAGCCTTTCTGTAGATGGTGAAATAAGTAAAGAGAGCATACATGTTCTCTGTGCTCCTTCTGGGTCATTTTTCCCTTAAACACATCGTTGTTGCCACAACCATCAATACTTTGGTCAAGAGCAAAGTCAAAGTCACCTTGAAGAGAAATTGTGGAAATCACTAAGTATCAATAAGGATTACTGTACCGACTGTGAGAGTTCTCTGCGTCAGTAGCTACTTTGTCAGTCACTTTAATGATGTACCTTAGAGTCAAGATTGTCTTAATCTGGTTAATACTTCTTCAGAAAATCTATTTGAGAAATTTAATAACCAATATATCTTGGGTCAAATAAATTTGCCTTGCAAATATTCTAACATACTTCTTCTGAATTTCTAGTATATATCTGAACCGAGCAATTTAAACTTGGTGATATTCTCCTTATAGTTAATTTTCGTAAGTGTTTTAATGACTAGGTTAAAAACGTTCAGTGTCTCAGCCATCTTTGATTCCACCATAAGATTTAATATGTCTTGACTCAATATTTTGAAGTGCCTGAATTTCAGGCAAAGGTTGGCTTCCAGTTTTCCAAAACACTTTTGTGAACCTGAAGAACAAATTCTTGAATGCCTGTAATAATTCTTTGGATCAAAGCCAATCACTTTTTCCCTGTAAAATACACCCTGAAAATCTTATTTTGCTAACAGTCATTGATTGTCTGGATGTTCAATACTCAGCAGTTAGAAGCAGGATGAAGGATGAAGGTTTTTTTTTTTTTTTTATTTGTTTTGTTTTGTTCTTTTGTTTTTTACAGCAGAAAAATGAGAATAGTAGCAAGAGAAGTAACAAATATTGACCTTAAGATGCTCTGTGAGCTTTGGAGTGAAGCATTTGAGCAGTTCTGAGCACCAAAATTTTTCCTGAGAGTATTAGTATATTGCAACACAGTATGATATTTTATTTTCATGATAAATGAACTTGCATATATAAGAAAATTGTCTTTATATTTTGTCACAAAAAGAATATATTTTAAAGTTCAAAATAAAAATGTTAATAAATTAATAAATTTCAATTATTCAGAAAATTATCCTCTATGTAGTAACTTAGTGTTAATAATGAGTGACTAATGAGTATTGATAATGAGTGACTGAATTAATTAGTTCAAAACAACATGAAATGCGTATTTCTTAGATAAAATGATAAATTCTCTGTTCAGGTATCTAGGATGGTTCCTGTTTATGTTGTATATAAAATCTAGATTATTATTTCCTAAATTGGCTATAATAGTTACCCAATAGGATGGCTACTTGGTTCACATCTACTTTCCCAGTGGCTATCTCCACCCTCCCTCCTTATCTTGGGCTTTCAATGGGGGTGTTCTTACTTTCCAGCCACAGTGATTGGGCTAGGGGTTCAGCATGTGACCAAGTCCAGTCAGAATCTTTCCCCAGTATTTTTTCAAATAGCAGCAAAGGAAGAGCTCTCTTTTTATCCAGTTGTGAAAGCATAGGAATGTGTGTCTAAAATCCCATTAGTAATACTCTCTAGCAGTCAGAGAAACTACTATACAGAAATGACAGGTCAGATTAAAAGAACTTGATATTATTGGACGGCAGCTTAGTTCCAGTTGTTCCTAGTGCCAGCATCTGGCCTTGACCCTCTGGTAGTTTGCCTCAATAAGCCAATAAATTCCCAAAGGTAGGTCATTTGTGGTTCCATTTCTTTTTTTTTTTTAAAGATTTTTTAAATTTATTTGACAGAGAGTTAGCGAGAGCAGGAACACAAGCGGGGGGAGTGGGAGAGGAAGAAGCAGACTCCCCGCCAAGCAGGGAGCCTGATGTGAGGCTCGAATCCAGGACCCTGGGACCATGACCTGAGTCGAAGGCAGACACTTAATGGCTGAGCCACCCAGGCGCCCCTGTGGTTCCATTTCTTGCAACCAAGAATTTCAGTTAATTCACACGCTCAGTGGTGTTAGGCACTTTACATTATTTCTTGTATTTAAAAACTTGTATTGTGAGTGAATTTTATCTCTATTCTGCAGCTGAGGAATTCGGACCTCAACAAGCAAGGACCTTGCCCATGGTCACATGACTATTCAGTGGCAGAGATTGTTGTTAAAGCTAGCCTCATTGACTTTGAAGTTCATCTTTTTTCTTTTTAAGATGTTATCTTAATGCATTCTTTTTAGTGTGATTAAATATACATAACATGCAACTTACCATTTTAACCATTTTTTAACTGTACCATCCACTGGCTAAGTACATTTACTTTGTTGTGCAATCATCACCGCTCTCCATTTCCAGAATTTTTTCATCATTTCAAACCAAAACTGTATACCCATTAAATCATAACTCCCCATTACCCTCTTACCCAGCCCCTAGCTATTATTCTACTTTCTGTCTCTATGAATTTGTCTACTCTACGTATCTCATATAATGGAAATTATACATTATATGTCCTTTTGTGTCTGGCTTATTTCACTTAGCATAATGTCTTCAAAGTTCATGGGTGTTGTAGCATGTGTCAGAATTTCCTTCCCTTTTAAGACTGAATAATATTCCATTGAATGTATGTACCACATTTTGTTTATCCATTTTTCTGTTGATGGACATTTGAGTTGTTTTCTACCTTTTGGCTATTGTGAATAATGCAGTTTCAAACATGGACATACAGTAGTCTGTTTTGAGTGCCCACTTTCAATTCCTTTAGGTGTAGATCCAGAAGCTGGATCATAAGATCATTCTATGTTGAATTTTTTGAGGAACCACCATGCTTTTTTCTTTAGTGCTGTACTATTTTATATTCCCACCAACAGTGCACAAGAGTTTCAATTTCTCCACATCCTCACCAATACTTGTTGTGGTATTTTAAAAATAATATCCATCTTAATGAGTGGGTTGTGGTTTTGATTTACATTTGAAGTGCATGACTTTTAAACTATTACCTTTTGTGTGCCCTACTCTCCAGCAGGCCTTGCTTTCTAAACTGTCTTTATCTATTATATCTCTTCAGGTCAGAGCATCAAATCCAGTTGACCAGACTCAGATTTTCTCATCCCACCTTTAAACTTCCTTGGCTAGAAAGACCAATGTCTTCTTTACTCTGCCAAAGCATGTGTCTACCCGTCTTTAAAATTCTGTTTGAAATTCATCTCCCCATTAAAGTCTTTTCCCAAAGGATCTCTACCTAATTCAGAGCACATTGTATTCTTGTATCCCTTAAGCATTAAGGAACATTTGGTATTGGACTTATCCATATATTCTTTTGCATGTTTTCCAAGTGGGTTTATCCCACCACTTTGAGATGATAAACTCCTTGAGGAAATGGATTCTGGATACTTCTCTGTGGCAATCCCATTATATCTACTACTCAGTGATTGATGTGTAGTGGACATTTAATAAATGTTGACCACCACCACCACCATTATTCTTATTATTTGTTTATGTATAACATGGCATTTAAATTCACCTATGGTACTCTTCATGAGAGGAAATCTTAATATATCTTTGTATTATAATTTTTTATAATATTATATCAGTATTTTTCTCATGACTCTGAGGATGTCAAAAAGCAAGCTTCTATTTTATCTACGTTTCTGTTTCCTACTTATATGAAATTTCCTCTGTAGAATAGTTTCTCAGTGTGTTCTATTGGGACAAAGGTTTAGTTGACCGAGGAGAAGACATCTAAAGCTCTATTTCCTTTCTAGCAGTACTGCTGGAGTGGTTGGCTGACATTTATTCCAAATCCCAATTCTTGGACTCAGCCATTTTTAAAAGATGTTCATATTTAGAAACATGGATATCATACTGTGGCCCACCCTGAACTGTCTCAGATCAGCCAGTCTGTTAGCAATGCTGTACTCCTCCAGAAAAAAAAGAAGAAGAAGAAGAAAAAAGTCTGAAAATGATTGGACTTCCTGTCCTGTGGATTTTGAATTACTGTAATTAGGATCTCATGTTTGCAGCCACACAGCCAGCAGTGGTCTCTCAGCCTGGGCACTTTCTATTTCAGTTGGTAATTGCTCAGTGGTAAAAAAAAAAAAAAAAAAAAAAAGATAAGAAAATCACAGATGAGAAAATTGAGGACATAGTTTACTTGGTATTGACTCTTTTGTTGGGGGTAGGAAGTGGGAAACATAGGGTACACTGTCTGTAATTCTAGCTTTCCCCAGACCAAGGCATCTAGGCTGAATGTAATAGGGCCCTTGGCTTACCTTGTACCCATTCCAAGGTGCTTCAATAAGAACAAGTGAGAAGAGTACTGAAGGCAGGGGATTGGAGAGGGTGGGGGAGGGGAGGGGTAAAGTAGAAGGAGGACAGAGGAAGAAGTTAGTACCACTGTATCATTAAAAGAGGATTTTATATTCTTTTAAAAATTATGTGTGTCTCTGTGTGTGTATTTTACCTTAAGGTTAACTTTAAATAATACTTAAACACTATTTGCTGGATCATCTACTTAGTACTTATCAAGAGAATTTATTTACTGAAAAGCAATGCATTCTCCAGTTAGCATTTGTGAAGGCATCTCCTATTTGGAAAAAGATTTCTCCTCTCTCTCTCTCTCATTTTTCTATGCCTGGGAAAGCTGGTTTTATATTATTAAAATTTGAATTGCACAGCCCAGAGTCACTGGCCCCTTTAAAGGGGGCTTTCTCTCTTGTTTTAAGAACAGACCTCAGAAGGAGCCAGATGGTTCCCGTCTGCTGCCTTGAGTCAATGCACTTCCTCCCACAGACGAGAGCCCTTTTGCCCTCCTTCCTTCCCAACTCCTCCCCACTTTCTACCCCCCACCTCTAGGCCTCTCTGTTTTGTCCCTAGAAATAATCTTTTATTGCCCAGTTGTTCGGAAGTGACCTCTTGCCCTTGATTAGATAGCACCAGGCTCTATCACCGGATTGCTTTTGAGCTGGCAGTTGCTTTTTTGTGTTGGTTGATCTGGTGTCAGGGAGAACAATGCAAGGCTTTGCAAAATTTTAGTATAGCTCAGGCCTTGGGTGGAATAGGTGGGGGTGGTAAGATTGGGGGTTATATAAAGCAGCCCAGTGGATCCTGGTTGCAAAAATATATTTTCTTTCATAAATTTAAAAACAAGTGGTATATTTTAAAATTCTTTTGTACATATTGAACTCACTCCTGTTTAATAACCATGTATATCAGAGGAATAGGAGATTACTTCAGGATTTCAGTATATAGTATTTAAGTATATTAATATACTATTAAACTGACTTGAGTGTATAGTCTTACATTAAAATATTAATCAAGTGGACTATTGAATTTCTCAGAGGGCAATTTTCCAGAAGGCCCCAATTATTCTAAGTAACAAGTGTAATAAACCATATAATAGGGAATGTGCTTAATCACTAAAAACTAACTCATTTTTTTATTTTAAAATTAGGGAAAATATCCATGACTTTACTTGCTTCCTGGATTAAGTGAAAGAATTTGTGATTTTGTATCCTTCATAATAATTCTCGAATTCTTTTGATTTCAAATTCCCAGGCATATCTGCTAGAACTATAGAGTGGGTTAGTTTGAAATTTTTGTTTTGAAACTTTTAATTTCACTCTAGAGGTGAATACTATGCTGTAGAGGTATAGAAAAATTTTGAGATTCTTTTTGAAGCTTATTAATACATTAATTAACTTCTAAAACTTTGAAGTTTCCTAGCCCTCATCCTGAGGAGGAAAATGTCTTCTCTTCCCCAACTCCTACCTTCCAACCCATGCAACCCTAAATTTTTACTGTAGGCAATTCTTAATGCTAATGACCATACTGTTTCTTAACTCTTTGTCTGCCAGTTGTGGGGGCTTAAAATGAATGCCATCTTTCTGCTTAATTTCAGGTGGTCTTGACCATTTCTTGTTTCAAAGATTTGTAGTGGTGGGCTATACCTGAGAAGTTATTGTAACTCTTTTCCATAGAGGGACTATCTTTGCTACACAGTGTGGAAATATGTATGTCAGCCTTCACCGCAAAGGAAGTTAAAAATGTAAAGTGCAGAGTGAGTAAGTATTACCAGTTCCATTTTATAGACAAAGTAGCAGAAAACTTCATAGTCATGCAAATGTCTAGAGGGACCCAGACCAACTCCAAGGCTCCTAATTGCCTTGTTTCTATGCTGTAAGGGTGATTGTTTTCATAAATATTGTGTATAGGGATGTCACAAAGAAAAATGATTTTCAGTTTTTGTTATTTGTGCTTTCCTGGTTAAGTATATTTCTTTCAAAAAATCAAATGAAACATGCAAAATTTACCAATGAATAATTTTGAGGATATGATACATATCTCTGTGTGTAAACATACATATGTGTGTGTACATATCTCTCCATGTCTTTAAAAGAGCAATGGATATGGTTAGTCAGTTTTATTAGCAGACAGGATAAACAGTTTGCCAGATACCTTGCCATTTGGTGGGTTTTCTGGTTGAGCCTAGGAAAGTGGGAAATGACCAAGGACAGATGGATGTTTGGGACATCCCTGAGTGAAATGAAAACATACCATTCACATGTTTGTAGATTTCTTATGGTTTTAATAATCTGCCTATTAGCAGGGGAATACCTCAATATATCCCTAGAGGGGTGGTGGTAGATTTGAATGGTAGCATTTGAGTTTTTAAAAAGGATCAGAAAATGGTTTTGAGTTCTTCCACTTTTTTTTTCCCCCAAAGAAGGGGATCCTCAGCTCTAGTACTGTTCTGAGACTTGTTCAGACTGCAACAGATGGCAGGGAAGAATATTGGAATGTTTCTTTAGGGCCTCTGGGTGGGTAACAAGGGAAATTCTGTCTGTTTACCATTGTGGCTTACAGACAATAGCAGACTGGGTCATAGTAGTGCTTATTGCATTTTATTTTCTTTAAACTCCTCTTGTCTAAAATAAGGATACTTCTCTTTTTATTTTATGGGGATATTGTGGAATAGTTTCATAAATAGAATAATAAATTCTTTTTTTTTTTTTTAAAGATTTTATTTCTTTATTTGACAGAGAGGGAGAGTGAGCACAAGCAGGGAGAGTGGCAGGCAGAGGGAGAAGTAAGGCTCCCCGCTGAGCAGGGAGCCCGATGTGGGACTCGATCCCAGGACCCTGGGATCATGACCTGAGCCGAAGGCCGACGCTTAACAGACTGAGCCACCCAGGTGCCCCAAATAATAAATTCTTTATGAGAGGAATTTAGCTTTACATGAACTTCAAAAAGAATAGAGAGACTAGAATTCAGGAGACCAAGATTCTTCTGTTGATCATCTTTTAAAAAAAGATTTAAAAATTTCCCCTAATTTACACCATTATTAAAGTAGTGAGCAAGATATATATGATGGTCCTTACAACCACCATTACAGGGGCGCCTGGGTGGCTTAGTCAGTTAAACGTCTGCCTTTGGCTCAGGTCATGATCCCAGGATCCTGGGATCGAGTCCCACATCAGGCTCCCTGCTCAGCGGGGAGTCTGCTTCTCCCTGTGTCTGCTGCTCCCCCAGCTTGTGCTCTGTTTCTCTCTGTCAAGTAAATAAATAAAAATCTTTAAAAAACACACAGCACAACCACCATTACAGCAACAGAAAGATAAAAACAAAGAAGCAAACAAAAAACAATGTAGTTATAGAGTTCAAGTCAACAAACATTTATTATGTCAGTATTAGTATATTAGTATAGCAATGCTATAAAAAGTTTATGTTAAAGCTGTGAACTATATTCTCTAATTGCCATGCCCAGAAAGATGATTATCTGCATACTTAACATATCAATGTCTACTTTTGACTTGTATCGTGAATGCCATGTAAATGCAAAGATAAAATTATACTTTCACTGAAAAAAGTAATGTACTAGCAAATTATGGATAAGGTTAACCTTACGAGGTAATAAAGGCTTGGTAATAAAGGCCACAGAGCAGATTTGCTGATTATTATGTTTATAACCATAAAAAGTCATTAAAGTAAGCCAAAGTAGATTCTTCTGATTGGGAAGAAAATTATAATCCATTCCTAAAAATTGATTGAAAATAAAAGGATAAATTAAAAATAAAGTCATGGTAAAATACCATATAGAAATGGTTGCCTTCAGCCAACTAACTGGATATTATTTTTGTCATGAAATAAAAAAGGCATTTGTTAAATTATTATAATTGCCTATTTCTTAATATTTAATTTCACATATGCCGCTCTACAACTTGAGTTTCATCACCATCACTGACATGTGTCTCCGAAGTGCTTGGAAATCCTTTTGCAGGTCCAATTCTAGATCTCTCTGTGATTACCTCTATGACCTTAGGATGTTTCTTCAGCTCTGTACTTTCTATCACCCATATAAAAGAATCAGTTGTTTTATTAAGTCAAGCTGGTCAGCAACTTAATTGGCCCATATTAGTGAGACTTCATTTTTGCCACCTATTATATTCCCTTGGTATCTGAGTTATGCCTTAACAATAAGTTAGGCATTTAATATGTTAGATATATTTTGGTAGTACTATATTGCTAGATTTACATAGTCATAGGGAGAATGGAGTTTTATTTTTGCTTCCTTAGTCTGATATTCACAAGCGGCAAATTTTGAGAGCTTAAAGTTGATTATACATTTTATTGATTTAAAAAAATACTTACTGACCATCCACTAACCAGGTAGCACTAAAGATAGATGATAAAGAATATAATATCACTTCTCTCAAATGGAGAAAAACCTGTCTGAATCCATGAACTTTAAACTCTAATGATACTTGGGGAAGAAAATGACAGTTCCTCACTAGTAAGAATGAACAAAGAATAATTTTAAAAGATTCCAAATCCTCCACCTAGTATAAATGGATCTGAACTGTAAAATATGTTATATTGTTAAACATGACAGAGAAGTAACATTGATCTTTAAGAAGATAATTCAATTTTATTTGTTGGTGGTTTTTTTTCCCTGGATTATTTTGGATTATAATGACTTTTTTAAAAAGGAAAAAACTTCAAATCTATGATTACTAAATTCTCTTAAAAATAATTTATTAAGGAATCTGTACACAGTTAAATGGAAAAAACTCAGATGAAAGTGATTGCAGAAATAACATTTTTATCAAAAAATTTCTATACATTAACTTTGTAAACTTAAGTTTCATTTTTCTTTGTTTTAAATCTTCAAAGTAGGTAAATCTAAGTGAGGCTTTTGAACATCTTTAAAAGTAAGCAATTCTGAATCTTCCCATGGGTTTTGATGTCCTGGGTTCCTTGAATCCATTAAATCAACCTATGGCAAAATTAAACCATTCAGAATGGAACAAACTATGTCTGATTAAATGATAATTTCCTAAACTGAAAAAAAGTTTTGCTACATCAGATAGTAGGCGATATCCACTGCTCACTGTCGGATAGAGGAACCCACACATGTGCCATTCCAGGAGAGTTGTCAATGCTGCTCTCATCACTGGTAGCTAGAAAAAGGCGTCATTAAAAGATTTGCTTGTAGTGCTGCTCATCATTCACAATTTGTATATCCGGTAAGTAGACATAAACAAAAGCAGCTCTCTCACTGATATTTTTACCCTCCTCCATTCTGTCTGATCCCCTTAGTCTCTCTTTGGATCTCCTCAAAGTTGTGCTGGTCTGCTGGAGCTGGTATTTCAGACGCTGCAGACATTATTGGATGCTTGATGTAAGCACATGCACCCTGAGCTCATCCACTCCTCCTGACCATCTAAGCTAAAACAAACAAAAGTCTACCTCCAGCCTTTATCACAATCTTCACTTGTCTCCAGCTAAAATTTATAGCATACTTTATGTGTTATAAAGTGTTTTTCAGTCCTAAGGTGGGTGGAGTGGAAAAGATGACCGCAATGAAAAGGTCAGGTCAACTGCTAGTGACAAACATTGTCCTCATAGAGGTTAGTGGTAATGAGGAATATTTTCTGAACAAATTGAGAGGAAAGAATCTACAAAAAGGAAAATGGCTCTGTTAAACAATGGGAATGAAGAAATTGTGGTGACTTTAGAATGGCGAAAGTACAGAATGACTTTTTTAATTAAAGGCATCTGAATTGAAAATGAAAGAAGAAACTAGCTTATTGAAAGAAGGGGGGAAAACATGAACATAGACTGAAGAAGGAATCCAGTTTATGCACAGCTTTGAGGATGAGGAATGAGCTAATGAACCATTCATCGTTACATGTAAAATGCTGTGTGACACACCAGGGAACTGCTGTTAGTCACAAAAGAGAAATTATGGTACATCTTTCAGTCTCCGAAGGTCCTGCCGGAGCCCATTAGCTCTGTGCCAGGCTCCCTTGTGAGAGGCAGTAGGCAAACCTATTTAAAATTTTTTTTTTTTTTTTCCTGTGAGAAGCTGGCCCCGTGGGACAAGGAATTCCTGCTCCTCCCGGGCACCCTGGAGATTTCAGTGCAGCACCCTTGTGTATTTATTTCCCATCATGTTTTCTGACACAGAAGGTAGTGGGGACACTTCTGAGTTCACCTAAAATCTATGTTCCTGGGGGACATCTGAATGAGGTTAAATAAGTCCAACGCTGTGAAAAGTAGATTCTGTAGCTCAGTTTTCTTCCTCAGCAAAATAATGCAACCATTCTGAGGAGAAGTTTTCTATACTTTAACTTCTGTTTTTCATAACTTCAAGAAGCTCAGAGACCTTTCCAGAACACCACAGCCTATTGTTTGAAACCATTGTATCTCTAAAATGCACGTAAATTAGAGATAAGGGATAAAGATGGAAAGGTTGGGCTTAGGATTGGACAAATATAGGTTCAATACCAGTCTCTGCCACTTGCAGGGGCCAGTACTTATTTCCAATACAATCCTTAGACCTTGAGCACCCAGGTCTCATCCTGGCATATTGCCCCTCCCCACCTTAGAGGACCTTGCTCTGCTCTTTCTCTGACCTCATCTACCATGTGACTGGGAGTCTGTGGGTCCAACAGGGTATGGCTGGCCACTCTCCCTGAACCTGTACCTCCCCATATGCTGGATACCTGGACCCCAGAATTCTAGACTCAAACAGCAGGGCCTGCCTTCAGACAGTTATAGGACTCTTTCTCAGGTCTGTCCTCTTAGGGTAGACAAAGGGGCTATAATGCTGCTATCAAAGGAAAGGGTCAGCAGAGGTGGGTGGAAATAGATGGAGCTAGGACATGGTGGGGGGCTTCAGTGTCCATATGCATGTGTTCGATGCCTGTGGCATAGAGAGGGTTGGGTGTGGGAAAGAAAGATCCATTCATTTATACTCCAGACCCCACCTACAGATATTAGAAGTGGGCCTGTCCCTCTAATAAAGTTATCGTGATGTTTAAATGAGCTAATGCATGTAAAGTGCTCAGCATAGATTTGTAGACTGTGGGCATTCAATAAATATTTTAGTTCTGGGATGGTTTCTGTTTTAAATTAAACCTGATTGGGGCGCCTGGGTGGCTCAATCTGTTAAGCATTGGATTCTTGATTTTGGCTCAGGTCATGATCTCAGGGTTGTAAGATGGAGCCTTGTGTGGGGCTCCAAGCTCAGTGGGGAGTCCGCTTTTCTCTGTCTTCCTCCTTCTGCCCCCCCAATCTCTCTCTCTCTCTAAAAATAAATAAATAAAATATTTTAAAAAAAACTGACTTAGCCTCTTCTAAATGCCCAAGAATAACATGTATCCAGAGACCCAAAATAAAATAAATCTCTTTAACAACACTGAAAAGTAAGACTTAATAGCCATCCTATTGTCAGAGTCTGGGTGGAATCTACAAACACCACAAAAACTGTAGAGCAGGATAAAGAGTTAAAATGGGTATTTTGGGTCACTTTACATTGATGAAAAGCATAACCCACACTATGGAAAAAGAAGTCATAAACCTACAAAAACTGAGTTATGTAGGTATTATAATAGGAATAAAAATCAGTATATAAAGTAAAATATACTAGAGGTATGTAGAGCAATGGACAAAAACAATTATTGTGGATACACTTTTTTAAAGCTTTTGACATATCAAGTAGCTAATATATAGATATAGAAAATTAGAATAGAGAAGTTGAATTTATAGCTAATTATTGAACTTTGTATAATTCAAGCAAAGAATATACTTCTTTTTAAAGTGTATGTGAAATATTTTCAGAAATTGATTATATTATGCTATAAAGAACATCTCAATAAATTCTTCCCATGTAGAAAGTGAAGAGGCCATATTGTCTGATCTTAATTCCATAAAACTAAAAACTAATAACAAAAGATTGAACAAAATGATCAGTTGTTCTGGAAATTAAATACCACATTTTTGTGAAACTAAGACACCTTTGATTATCAGACATATCTCAACCTGAGAGATGTTAAATTTGCAAACACGTGTGTTTTACAATTGATGAAATGCTTTACCTTGTGGGTGAAAGAGAAAATGGAAAATTTGCCAAAGAAACAAAAATACTAATATGACTATGGTATACGACCAAAGCTATACAATGAAGCATATTCATAATCTTAAAATGCTTTTGTTATAAAGAAGAAAGAAAACAAATGAACTAATAGTTTTTCAAGAATAGTTTCATTTCAAAGTGGACCCATTTCCTTTTCTTGGAGACTGTTATTAAATCTAGCCACCATGTCAGACTTCTCCGTCTTTGTGAGTTTCTTTAATCTCAGAAGCCCCACTGTCTTTCCTTGAAATTGGATTTCTGTTGTTCAACTTTTCCTCCTTCCAATCCTATTCTTCAGGCATGTTTTATATGGTTAACCTCAATTACATAAAAGATACAGATTTTTTACAATGAAGACTGATACCAATCAGATGGTGTGATTAGACACTATCATAGAGTGAATATTGCTTAACAGTACATGCTGTCTTATCTAAGTTTCAGTCCTAATTCTGTAGAAACCCTAATTGATAAAGAATTCCCATCCAAAACCAAGATTCAAGGTAAAATCTAATAATGGAACACAAGAGGCAAAATCAGGAATAAGACAAGGATGCTTCTATAACTCATTATTTAGTATTATTCTGTCTGAAGTAGAAATGGGAAATACAACTTCCAAAAAATGAAAAGACCAACTTATTGTTATTTATGATGATGTATATCTAGAAAAATATAAGGGAATCAACTTTGAAACATTTAATATAGGAAATTTCCACAAAGTGGCCAGGTAATGGATAAATAATGAATAATTTGCCAGATAAATGTCCCCAGAATAGTTTTCCTATTTGGCAGCAAAAACGAGAAAACAAAAAACAAAAAACCCCACCCAAAATGAAAAAAAATCCAAAAAACAAAGAAAATATAATAGGGAAAAAGAGTTAATCAATAATAATAATAAAAATCTTTACTAGAACATTAGGGAAACATGAAAATTTACTTTGTTTCTGGATGGAAAGATTGAATGTGGTAAGGTTGACAGTTATTTCCAAATTAATTTACAGATCTAATGCATTCCTAATCACAAGACCAACATGGTTGCCTTTAGGAACTTGAATAAATTATTCTAAAGTTTATCTAGAAGACTAAACATGTGAAAATGTCCAAGATTAATTGTTTTGAAAAGAGTGATTAATGACACTCTATCTCTCTTAAGGGAAATGACACAAATGAAAAAACATGGGACCAAAACAAGAATAGACAAATAAGACAATTAAAGAATAGAGGGTTCTGGAAAATTCCTCATGTCGTTTTTTTCTGTTTGTTTGTTTGTTTGTCCATGGAGCCTGAACTCACAACCCTGAGATCAAGATCTGAGCCAAGATCAAGAGTCAGTCGCTCTAGTGACTGAGCCCCTCAGTCACCCCAAAATTTCTCATATTTAATGACAGTTCATGATTTAAATATAAAGTCTTGGATAAAGGATGATTTGGTTGGGAGACGAGACCAAGAATTTGAAGAAAAAAAATAAAGTTAGAGTTTCATTCTTTTACTATATATTATAGTAAATATTAGATGCATTAAAACTATAAAATCCTAGAAAAACATGTATGTATTAAACTAATTTTGAGAGAAGGATGAATTTTCTCAGCATAAAACAATGTAGGAAATGCAGTGGAATAAATTATAAAAGAAAATTTGTTTAAAAAAAGTAAGTAAAATGACAAAATGGAAAAAAATATTTGTAAAAAGCAGTGCTGTTACAGGTTAGTTAAAAACATTTAAAAAAAAGCTATTATTATAAATCAATAAGGAAACCATGACTACTCTACTAACAAAAAAATCTCAACCTCACTGGTAATCAAAGAAAAACAGATTAAAACACTAATGATACATTTAAAAAATATCTATGTATATCCTATCTATATATTTATATTTCTAAATATATAAAAATATTTAATATTTGGTGTTAGCAAGTAAATACATTGCTTGTGGGAATATACATAGATAATCCTTTTGGAAAGTAATTGTGCTTTCAGTAGAAAGATACTACAAATGTATTTCAACTCAGTAAGTTTTCTTCTAAAAATGGATCCCAAGGAAATAACTAGAGATGGATCAGAAAAGTGCATGGGCTTATATAAACAATGATAATCCCCTTTTAGCATACTTATATTTATTTATACACATACACATTTGCATAATAAAAGCCCTGAACCCATGGTTGTTTATGGATTTTAAGATTTTAATTTTGTGTTTTTCAAATTTTATATATTTTGCATGTAGTGAGTGCTTTTGTAATTAGAAAAACAATTGAACATTATCTTTAAAATAAGAATATTCTTTTCCATTTCCATATAATCTAAGAGCTGTGAATAAGTGACCTGATCTCTTTTTTTCTGGTCTCTCACCTTATCTCTCAAGATGCATTTTACATTTTCTCATGAAGTCCTATAGCTCCTTAGTAAAGACAAATAAATGATATTCTTGTAACTATGAATTTTGGCTTTAACTGCTTTATGTAATCATCAGGAGTTCCCAATTCACATTTCAGTTCAATATTGTGTCTTCAGTGAAACACTTAATTGATCCCAGTGGTAATAGCCACGTAAATACTTAGGTGAGATTCTTTTGGCAAACATACAAAGGTAAAATTAAATATTGCTATGAGAATATTTTTAAAGGTAATTTACACAAATACTTTCTCTTGACTGGTAAGTCCCAAAATGTGCAGCAAAGAAGAAACTTTCCAAAATTCAGCTTAATCTAGTCTGTTTCTCACTTTCTTCATGGTCTTTGTTACAGTTAATATCCAGAGATTCTGACTATCATCTGTGGTTTAAAAGAAAATCTTGATTGCAACTATGGCCTTAAAGCTAATCATTAGTAAAAATTTTTTCCTCTACAGCAGGTTCTTGGATTTCATTGAGGCTAAAGGGGCAATTTAGGTTATTACAGGCAACTTATGAGATGAGAATGTGGTAAGGCATGTTCCAGGCTAAAATCAGCCAAAATTGTAGGTGCTGTTTCAGTTTACAGAAGCCCTCGCAGATTGGGATATGGGGGTCCCTAGATACCTAGGAGCTTGTATAATTTCAAACAACTTAATGGAATCATACATTTTCCCATGGGAGGATGGTTCCCTTCCTTCCTTCCTTCCTTCCTTCCCCTCTCTCTTTCCTTCTCCCTTTCTTTCTTTCTTTCTTCCTTCCTTCCTCCCTCCCTCCCTCCCTCCCTCCCTCCCTCCTTTCTTTCTTTCTTTCTTTCTTTCTTTCTTTCTTTCTTTCTTTCTTTCTTTCTTTCTTTCTTTCTTTCTTTCTTTCTTTCTTTCTTTCTTTCTTTCTTTTCCTTCCTTCCTTCCTTCCTTTGCTTTTGGTTATAATTCAATTTTTTAACCCAAGTAATCTTATACCAGTTAGATAACATGAGAGCTCTATATAACTCTGACTAATAAAAGACTACAAATTTTATCATTTCAGTTTGATAGACAATTTCTAAACCTGTGGTCATTGGATGAGAGTGGGATTTGGACCCACTGACGCACCCTTTCCCCTGTGTCCCACTATACCAGTCAGGAAAATTCTTCACTTAAAGGGTTTTAGTTTCTCTATGGTAGAATTGACTTATATGTTTTTCATAGGCAAATGTTCAAGAAACTTAACAAACAATTTGTGTATAGATCAACATCCCTTTATATATATCTAATATGTGAAAACATGGATCTGCACCACAGATACATTTTTCTTGGACTGCCTTTGGGTGGACTGCCTAGAGTTTACTTATTCCTCCAAGAATTCTTTGTATCAGGAATAAACCTATGTTGGTCTGACTTACTTTGGGGATATTGTTAATGGCCATGCATGTCTCAGTTGCACTGATGAAGGCATACATTTTTGGAGCTGGAAGGTTCATGAGTTCTCGGAATCACACAATCAGATCAATGGGCAATTTCCTTTTTGGTGAACAATTTGGAAATCTTCAGTAGATATTGGTGGATCTTGAAGCAGCTTGAGACAGATTTTCTCCCCTAGGTATCTCCAAAGTTTACTTTGGTACTACATACTTTGATCAGCTATTTTTGAATATACAAATGGAAAATTAAGAGAAAAAATGTTATTATTAAGCTATAATCAATTATGCAGGAGACAAATGGGACAATTTATAGGTAAGAATGGGGTTGATATGATTAGAGGCTAAATTTTTAAAAGTAAATGAGTTTGAATACAACATAATCAAAGTTCCAAATCTTTATGTCATTTTCCCCATCAACTCCATCCTGACTTTTCTTCCCATGACAAAGTAAAGAACAAACTCTTAAAAATAGCAAATAAATAAAAGAGAAATTTCTCAAGTGAGCTTTTTGACTCATGGTTGCTGTTATTGTTGGGCCCCACTTCCAATAGTTGCTTTTTTGAGCTTTTTTCAATGAAATAATTCATTGAAAATTATCATTTTCCTCTTGAATCAACTAAAAGTGTGTGTGTGTGTGTGTGTGTGTGTGTGAAAAATGTTCCTAGGATCAGCTCTATTTGCATTGGTATTTCCAGTGGAAATGTCAAGTGTGACCTTTTTCTTGTTTGGGTGTCTAATCCTATTTTAAAGCCCTGTCACGCCCCTGCTGAGGGTCAGTGCCCTTGTGAATAGAACTTCTGCACCTGCTCCCCCTTTCTTCTCCTCTTCTTCCCCTCTGCATGGAACTGGAGGATGTTCCGGATGGCAAACAAAACAATAGTATGCTTCAGTGACTGCAGTGATGGAAAATAATTCTAGACTCGGGAATTTGGTAGAGTAAGTTTTGAAACCATGAGAAAATAAACACAAAAATAAGCAAACCTGAAAAGAGGAAGAGAAAAAATGTGCAGGAACATTGCATTTCATTGCTACAAATATCAGGGCTAACATACCCTTGAACTTTTCAATTGATAAGATAGAGGCTCTGATAAAAGATCAGTTCTTGCGAATAGAGGCTACTAAAATCAGTGTCATTGACATTTTACCTGTAGGGAAAAAAAAATTATTAGCCTGAAAGAACTGTGGGAAATATAACCAATTACCATTGTGACTGGATTGGTTTGCCTGTTTCCCAAAGTAGAATTTTGAATAATTATGCTTAGTGGAGCTGAATTAAGCAGTAAATGAATGTAGACAATTTGAATAGTGAAAAGATTCTATCTTCAGGCTTATTATCATTTAAAAATAATATTCTGTAAAAATTATCTCTTTGTCAGTACTTGGGTTGGATCATTATTTCCCATCATGGGAATTATTAGGGAGTTAACAAAGAATTTCTTGTTGGATCCTGACCAAATTTAAATATGTAATTTGTCTTTATATTATATTTGTTTTTAAAGCTAACTATGAGGGAAAAGCTTAATTCACACAGAAACTCTGCTAAAACTATAAAACTCAGTATCAGTAGTTTTTCCTGACAAACCCTTCACCATAAAATCCCTAAGTGGATCATATTAGTGTTCTCACTAATTTTCCAAAACTCATGCTAATTTCTACTTTTTCTTGTGAAATAAAACCTTAATGGTGTTCTCCAAGCCTATAATACAAACCCATTTTATCTTTCATTTGTACCATGCTCCCAAACTCAATTTAGGATGCAGCTCTTCAGTGAATGTATCTTCACTCTTCCCTCATCACCTTATATCTTGACCCTGGGGTTCTTTACTAACTGGTTTCCTTGCCTTCAGCTTCCTACCTCCACCCAATCCATCCTGCATACTGACATAAGAATCATCTTCCTAAAGGATAACATGACACTCTTCCTCAAATACCTCCAAACCCTAGAGGCAAAAAGAACAATGTCATCAATTTCACAAGGAGTAAGCAAACTAGTTAGAAGGTAAATGGGGGAGATGGGAAGGGCTAGGGTTTAGAATGCTTTGGAGGTCACTGGAAGTGAGAAATATTCTAGAATTGGGAAGAGGTAGGGCTTGAAACAAGCCTTGAAGAAATAGGGAGTATTTGACTAGAAGAGAGGTGGAAAGGGAGCATTTGTCTTCTTTTAGGAACAGTGACTGAAGACACCAAAGTATTTTGGAGCAGTTTAACTGGCAAGGAAGGCTGTGGGGAGAGGAATCTGAAGGGTATGGTAGGTATATATGGTAAGGGTATTATCAGCTTCTAGATCCTTGTACTGTAGGTTTTGGGAAGCTGTGGAAGGTGTTTGGGCATGGTAGTGATATTATTATCGAGAAAGACTCACTTACTGGAAATGGACCGAACAGATTGGGTGGGGATGAATGTTTGAAGGTGGAGAAACTGGTTACGAGGCTCTGGCCTACGTGTGTATAATGGCCTTGAGGAGGTGAAGGCAATGAGAAGAGAAAAGTGGAGGCAGATATGAGAAACCCAGGGAAGGAACTACTTACAGGATTTGGAAATGAAATGGGTGTGAGGGAGCAGATTAAAAGATGACTCTAAGATTTCAAGTCTGATGACTAGGAGAAATGGAGCAGCCAGGAGAATAATCTGGGGTTTTATGTGTGTATAATTAGCTTTTAGATGTGATGGTTGAAATGACTGCATTTCTTTCTTTTTTTAAGATTTTATTTATTTATTTGACACAGAGAGAGAGAGCACAAGCAGGGGGAGCAGCAGAGGGAGAGGGTGAAGCAGGCTCCCCGCTGAGCAGGGAGCCCGATATGGGGCTCGACCCCAGGACCCTGGGATCATGACCTGAGCCGAAGGCAGACGCCTAACCAACTGAGCCACCCAGCCTCCCAAAATGACTGCATTTCATTTCATTGAAAATGTCACGTAGATAGTTTGGGATGCAGGATTTGGGTTTGAGAGAGAGTCCTGGCTAGAAATGCAGACTTGGGAATATACTGAATGCTAGTTGAACCTTTGGAAATGAGTAAGATCACTCAACAAGGACTAGATTTTAGGAAGTATTCATGTTTCTGAGGTGGGAAAGGAAAGGAAAAGCAAGGAAAGAGATTCGAGGTCAGTGGGAGCCAGGTGAGTATTGTCTTATAAAGGAAAATGAGAAGGCGTTGGCAGGAAGGAACATGGCACAAGCAAAGACACGAGAAGGGTGTAGAGAGGGTCACCACAAGAAAATGCAGCCCGAGAATCGACCCCTGGGTTTGTAAACTGGAAGACCATAGTTGACTTATGGAAGTACAGGGCCAGAAGCCACATTACAAATGATTCAGGAGGGAATGTCTGATGTGAAAGCGGAGGCAACGATCATAAAAACTCATGGACTTTGGTGGTAAATGAAAGAGAAGGACACGCCACCCGACTCAAGGGATGGACATCAGCGGGGACAGATTGTTTGGTGTTTGAAGTCAGGGAATCAAAATCTGGAAGACGTGAACAACTGGAGGTGGTCAGAGGAAGCAGCATGGGGTTGGGAAACACATTTGAATGAATGACTGTTCCTGCGTACGAGTCACTGCATGCTGAGTGAGTGTGATGTATCACTGGACGAATGTGATATCTGAGGTGACTATTGAAGTTCATCCCTGCAGGGGTGTGTGCGTATGTGTGTGTGTAGGGGACATGGATGGAGGTGGGGATGGGTACCGCTGCTGAATGAACCAGAGTGGAATGCTCAGTGGTGGGTAGAGCAGGTCGTTGAAGTGTGGAAGGACTGAGGTTTTCATTTGAGCCTCCAGGCTCCAGTTGTGCCTTGTGACGCTGGTGAATCTGATATGTTCTTAAATTAGCAAACACAATCCAAGTGAGAGGACCCTAGAAGGCAAAAGTTTCATTTTTAGGTGGTTTTGTCTTTTGGTGTGATAAGGTGGAGGGACAGAAAATCATATCACATTGCTAGCTGGTTTTTTGTTCTGTTTTGTTTTTGTTTGTTTTTTGGTTCTCATAGGCTCCCATACTCCCTTATGTGTACCTCATTGTCTTGTGATCATATTTGCTCGTCTATCTTCCCTAACTAACTGTGAGCTCCTCAAGGGCAGCGCCTAGGTCTTTTGTCTTCGAATCACTGGTACTTTGAATGGTCCTGGCACATAATAAGCTTTATGAAGTAGGGAGTGGAGAAGTAAGCTCAGGATAGGAGAGGTATGTCTTCCTCCAAGGCGGGAGGGAAGGGAGAAGAGACCAATGTGGAGACATCATTTCCCTCATGCAAGATGGTTTCAGTTTCTTCGGTAAAGTGGTATCCATGATGATTTTCTGAGTGAGTGAGGTGGCGGGGCCAGAAGAAAGCCACCGAGTGTCTTCTATGACTGAGTTACTATGTAGACACTTTACATACACTTTCTTTTAAAGTCCATAACAGTACTATAAAGACATTATTATTCCCATTTTGCTGATAAGGAAATCAAGACTTAAATAGCAATACACTTATTTACAAGCTCATATTAAAATCTGGGTCTCTTGTTGGAAACCTATATTTCCTTCCATATGTCCCATTACTGAAGCATTTGTCGGAAGTATGTGAAGGATTGGGGAGATGAAGAAAAATATTATTGAGCAGCAGCAAGGGTCTAGTAAGGGTGAGTGAACTTAAAATTGTTTCAAGTCAAGGCAGCAAAGTTCTGTGACTGAGAAAAATAGAAGCAGCAAAAAGCTGTGGAATCCGGGCTTCATGCCTGGTATGGCAGAAGAAGTTTAAGTGAGGAGGGTATGACCAAGGAGAGGGCTGAAGGGGCTGTTCATGACTCATTTTAGGTCATTAAATCTCGTCTCTTTCGCAAGATTGGAAGTCTCTGAAATGCTTCCTCATTGTGCCTTGCAAAGTGTTAAGGGCCAATTCAATACTCAATAACTACTTGTGGACTGATCAGCATAAAACACTGTGCAAATTGAGAATTAAATGGAGATGTATAGTAACTAAATCCAACATTATTTTGGAGTTGTGCTTTGCTTATTAAGATGCTATTAAAACAAAAGATACTATTAAGCCAAACTGATTTCATTCATAATAATAATGAAGATCTTTGTGAAATTAAGTCTGGCTGAATAGACATGCCTGGATCAGACTAAATACAAGGAATCTAATAGTCAATCTTTGGTGAAACAAGACTTTGGGAAATGTGTTCCCTTATATTGTGCTGCTCTAGAGGAGAAGGTATTAAAAAAATCTTTTTTTTTAAAGATTTTATTTTATTTATTTGAGAGAGAGAGAGTGAGAGAGAGAGCACAAGAGGGGGTAGGGTCAGAGGGAGAAGCAGACTCCCTGTTGAGCAGGGAGCCCGATGCGGGACTCAATCCCGGGACTCCGGGATCATGACCTGAGGCGAGGGCAGTCGCCTAACCAACTGAGCTACCCAGGCGCCCCAAAACAAATATTCTTGAGTACTTATTTGTGGTAGGCAGTGTTCTAAGTACTCTACATGCACTAGTTTATTTAATCCTCTTAGTGACCCTAGAGGTAAGTATTATGACTCCCATTGCACAGATGCAGAAACTGAGACCAAAAAATGTTAGGTGCCCAAGAATACAGAACAGATCAGTGGCAAATTTAGAATTTAAACTTGATGTGTGGCTCTTAACTCCACATTCCTAACAACTTTGCCATTCTCCAAATTCTGACATTTCCTATTTTATGGGACAAGCGGCTTCTTCGTGTTTGGTGAGAAATATGAGTAACTTTTAACAGATCTGAAGTGTGTCCTTCCTTAGTGTTTGGATACATTCCCTTTATCCAGCACCTGTTCTGTCAGTTGTGTTCGGAAGGAAATCCTTCCTTACTCATTGTGTGACATTTGCATCTCAGTGGTTCTTTGACAAAAACATTCAAAACCTCATGAAAACTACTATGACAAAAGATGTCTTCTTATGTCTTTCCATAAATAACAGCAAGGCTGAGTCTAGGAGTTGTCAGATTTCTTCTCTCAGTTTTGACCAGTTTCCACTCAGTTCACTTTAGAAATGGTGTTTGAGAAGTCTTTAAAAAAGGCAATTAATCTGATGACCATTGTAAACTAATCCTCCCTTCCTTCCTCCCTCCTTTCCTTTCCTTTCCTTTCCTTTCCTTTCCTTTCCTTTCCTTTCCTTTTTCCTTTCCTTTCCTTTCCTTCCCTTTCCTTTCCTTTCCTTCCTTCGTCTCTTTCTCTCTTTCTGTGTTATTTTTCCAGCTTTCTTGAGACATAACTGACATATAACATTGTGTTTTTTTAAGGTGTACAATGTAATGATTTGATACATGTATATATTAGGAAAGATTTCCACTATAAGGTTAGTTACATCAATCTTCTCTATGGTTGTGTGTGTGTGTGGTGAGAACATTTAAGATCTCCTGTCTTAGCAACTTTCAAGTATATAATATAGTATTGTTAACTATGGCCACCATGCTGAATATCAGATCCCCAGCACTTACTCCTCTTATAATTGGAAGTTTGTACTCTTTGACAAAATGTAATTCTTTATCAAAAGAAGAATGAAGCATGATATGTTTACATAGGACTTCATTTGGGGAGATCATACAGTTGGATTATCTTTACATTTGTATGCCCAAAGGACAGAAGACATTCTGTAGGGGTTCTGAGAGAGAACTTCTATCTTATGTTTACCTTCTTACAACAATAGGTAGAGACCGAGAAATGACTCTTGTTGGCTTCTTCCAATCCTAAATGTATTAATCAGATATGACTAAGAGAAAATTAGATTCAGTTTTGGACATTAATGTGAAGTTTGTATTTTGTCATATGGTCTGTCAAAGTCTGTCTTTGTGGATTGGACTGTGGGAGGCATAAAGTTAATAAAATTTTATATTAAATCATAATTCTCTAGAATTTTTAAAGCTATACTTTAAATTCTTATCAGAGGCTCTTTCTTTTTTTCAAGATTTTATTTTTAAGTAATCTTTACACCCAACATGGGGCTCAACTCATGACCCTGAGATCAAGAGTCACATGCTCCACCAACTGAACCAGCCAGGCACCCCCTTATCAAAGGCTCTTAAATACCACATCCAGTGTTTGAAATTCAGTTCATTTTAATTTAAAGAAATTGTGATTTTAATTGCTTACACTACTTTACAGAATGACTAATACATATAACAAACTTACTTCTAATTGGAATTTGCTGGTTCCATTTCCAAAGCAGAGCATTATATCTGACATAAATGAAGATGTAATCAATTATCTACTAAAGAATTTATAGTATACATAAAGTTAAATTCTGTTGGCCAGATCATTGCCCAACAGAAAAGTATCTTTTATCTTCAAGACCTTATCAAATTTCTTGTTTGTTTGTTTTGTATTGCTAGGTTCGTACCCTTCTAGAAGAAGACAGATCCTCTTAACAATACAGGCATACCCATATCCAATATACCCACATGCGCAAAGGTCTTGCTGTACTTCCAATAGGTCCATGTGCATGTATAAGTTTATCATTCAATGTCATTAACACATATTTATTTCTATTTGCCCATGTACTTGCAGTTTATAATGAATAAGTAACATTTACATGCTAAAGTTTTATGAGTGTTGTCAAATTTAACATGTACTTAAATTTTTTTTCTAAAATTTTTAAAGCACAGAATGTTTGACAAATAGTGCTAAGTAATAGATAGATAAAATAAACATTGAATTCCCTGACAAGTAGGATTTTCCCCACCCCAACTTTCTGAATTTTATACTAGAATGATTTTAAACATATGTGGTTATAAGCTTATCAGATTTCCAAAAAGGAACCTGCTATAAAAATCACATGGGGCCCCTCAGCTGTGTTTTCTTCCATTATTTATAGACAAATTGAAAACAAATGTTCTTTAGGAAAAAGTACAATGAACTGAAACCAGCTGTCAGGATGCACTGTTTCTCTAGAATTCATCTGTAATACAGACGTGTAGTAAACCAGAGCGTAAGTCTCATGAAATCATGCACATACTTAATGGTAGTTTTAGTGTCAATTCAGAGATATAAGTGTTACTGTCTGTTACAACAAGACCTCAGTGCTTCATTTCATATAATTAAATAAGCAAGTGACATGTGATAAATACAAATATTTTCATTTTAGAGGTCTTAATTGTAAAAGAGGTTTTAAAAAGACGACACTTTTTGAAAACTCATTTGAAGTGATTTAATGATATAGAGATGGTTCTACAGCTATTGTAAGACTACTGAATAGCCTACAGCTATTGAGTACTTGCTCATAAAAAAGATCACAGAAAAGGTAATGAATAGAAAAGCTGAGAAAATATATACATAAAATGTGGGATGACTTTCTTGTCTTAAACATACAAATTCTTTTATGTAATGAAAACATTTTACTTAATCTAGAAAAAGCATATTAAATTAATAGTGCTTAATTTTTACATTAAATAGTCTATTAAGGCACTATGAAAAAAAATACTTTAAAAGTATCATCCTTTCTGGATGTGATACCTTGAGAGGGACATAACACTTTATATAGAATTCCTGCCAAGAATTCACAATCTGAGTTTATAATGAGGGAAAACTCAGACAACTCTAAATAAAGAAAATTTTACTAACAAAATGAGAGAGAATGAATTCTTCAAAAATATCAATGTCATAAGAGACAAAGAAAGGCTAAGGGGATTTTCAAAATTAAAGGACACTAAAGGGGCATGACAACTAAATGCAATATCTGACTTTAGACTGGATTCAGTTCTGAAGGAAAAAATGTTATGAAAGATTATTGAGGCAAGTGACAAATTTGGAATACAAATGGTAGGTTAGCTAGAAGTATTGCATCAATGTTAAATTTGCTGAAGTTGATAATTGTACTGTGGTCTTGTAAGAGAATATCTTTATTCTTAAGAAATACGTACTGAAGCATCTGGAGTAGAGGGCTATGATATATTCTTAGTCTCAAGTGGTTCAGAATGATCAAGAAAATGGGGCAAAAGGTTAACAAATAGGAGAATCTGGGTAAAGGGCATATGGGTGCTCTTTTTACTATTATGACTTCTCTGTAAGTCTGAATTTATTTTCAAATAAAAGTTAAAAATTAAAATCTAAAAATCACCTTACTTGAAAAAAGATGATTTCTGGTAAACATGAACTCATTTTAGGTAAGTGATGTTGTAGGAATACTATGCCTGCAATCACCTGGTGTTATCAAACATCGGTTGAATAAATCCATGACTGAAGGAAAGAATACAATTGACATGGATGAATTACTTTAGCTTTTCATTTCAAATTCTGTGGTAACTGACATGAAAAAATAAGTAGAGTACATTGACTAAGTCTTTTAGTGATCAAGATTATACTGGACACCTCATTTTGTTGTGCCATAAGTTTCAAAGGAACTTTCTTTTGTAGATTTACCCTGATGGTCATCAGGTCTTAAAGGAGTCCAGTAGCCCTCAAATTTCTCTCCAGGAGATGTGTATAGATTCTTTTTCTAATGGTTACATTTTCTTTACAATTTTATTAAAATGTGGTTGCCTGTAACATATTTCATGAGTGCAATTTTAAGTGATTTTTTTTTTTTAAATTTACTGAAGTATTATCTCTACAGCAAATGTGGCACTCGAACTCATGACCCTGAGATCAGGAGTCACACACTCTTCTGACTGAGCCACCCAGGCGCCCCCAAAATGCTACAGGTTAGTAGTGTCAGCATCACCTGGGACCTTTTTAGAAATGCAGAATCTCAGGCCCCAGTCCAGATGTATTAAATAGGAATTTGAAATTTAACAAGAGCCCCAGGTAATCCCTATGCACATAAAGGTTGAGGAACACTGATAAAACTTCAAAGACATTTTAAACAGATGTTCCTGAAGAAGCTAAAGGATCCAGTGACCTATTTTGCTATCAGCTGTCTCACTACTATGACCACTTTAAGAAGAATAAAAATAATGGGTGTTGTATCTCTTTCATAGAACCTCTTTTCCTTTCTGAGTGTTTATTTTTGTAAGACTCCCCAGTCTTTTTAGTTCTTTTTTTTCCTCATGAATTATTTTTATTACTCATCCTAATCTTGATGATGTGTTTTTCCTAGAAAAAATTATCTTGAATGTTTTTTCATTACCTGCCCACATAATGGCTCAATGTTATTTCCTTTTCCATTGTGGTCAGAAAACATGCTGTAAGATTTAAGCCCTTTGAAATTCATTGGCTTATATACTATGGCTCAGCATACGGTTTACATGGATGACCATTCCATGTGCTCTGGAAAACACATGCATATTCAGCAATTGTTGGGTGTAATGTTCAGTAAATGTTAATTAATTTGATCAATTGTGTTATTTAGATAATCTGTATCCATCATGATTTTTTAAAATACTTGATGCTTAACGACTGAGCCACCCAGGTGCCCCTAATGTTTGCTTTTAAATTGGGGTGTCTACTCCACCCTACATTTAATATAATTATTGCCATGATTGTAAAGACTCTAGATTCTCTTATCTTGCTGTAAAGAACATTAATTCTCGTATTAGTAGGCAGTTCTGTTTTGGTCAATCACCTTGAACTTATATTTTTAAAAAGCTTATGGGGCACCTGGGGGGCTTAGTCCATTAAGCATCTGCCTTTGGCTCAGGTCATGATCCCGGAGTCCTGGGATCGAGCCCCGCATCAGGCTCCCTGGAGCCTGCTTCTCCCTTTCCTCCCCACTCGTGCTCTCTCTCACTATCTCTGTCATTATCTCTGTCTCTCTCAAATAAATAAATAAAATCTAAAAAAAAAAAGCTTAAGTTATGTCTCAAGGTGCTCTAATTTAGTGAAACTTAATCTCTAAGCTCTGTCTTCCCTACAGATCTTGTCTGGGCTAGATTTTAGGTTTGTTGGAGTAGGTATACAGTAGTTCTTACTAAGACACTGGACTTCCACATCTCAGATGAATTCCAAGGATGTTAATAGGGTGTTAATTAGATCTCTCCACTCTGACAGGACTGGAACTTTAACATCCTCCATCAGTTTTTAACTTCTAGTATCTCTGTTCTGTTCTCAACTCTTTAGCAGCTGCTATATCTATATGTAAGCTTTGAGTGGTCTCATCCTGTGTATGTACAACACAACCTTCAACCATGGACTCACTGGAGACTCCCACACAGACTTCCGGGGCCCTTTCTGCACAGCTCCTTCCTCTCCAGTTGTGTTGCACTGAAAATTCCAGCCATTCTAGCTGCCCTGAATTCTGATCTCTGCCTGCTCAGCTTAGCCAAAGTGCCATGCTGTCCTTGGACTGCCTTTCTCTTCACCTTGGTCAGGAAATCTTCCCAAGGCAGAGAGAACTGGGTGATACTAGGGCTTACACTGTGGATTTCTATTCCCTCAGAGATTACTGCTTTTCACTACCTGTTAACCATTTCCTGAAAACATTTCTTTTGTTTAATCTCGTAATTGGGGAGGGAGGGCTATTTTGGTTCCAGTTACTCCGTGGCTGGAAGATTTTATAGTTTTTTATATTAAGGAGTAGAGAGAGAAATTCCCTACCTTGATGCTTATTTAATTATGAGTAACCAAAAGATGGCAGAATTTTGTTTATTGAAGCTCATGTTTGATGCCTAGAGTTTAATAATAATAGTAGTTTCCTATTATTAAACATTTGTACTCCATTTAGGATTTGAACTTTGTGAAATTATTTTTTTAGCATGTTGTTCTAATATAACTGATGTTCTATCTAGATTATTTTTGTTGGTGTCCTCAGTAATTGTCTTAGAAATATTATTTAATAAAGACAATGAAATTTTTTTGATTAAGCAAGAATGTTTCAATTTTCTGGTATCAAGGAAAGACACCACACTTTTATGAACTTTTGTAGAGCACTGTTAGAGGATAAAGAGAATGGCATGCAATTTGTGTGTATTTTTCCTTGAAGTTCGAACAATGGCTCTATAAAGGCTAAGTTCATTCTTTTATGAATAAAAAGTGCTGTGATTGAATATATATATGTTGAATATACGTATTGCATAATATTTGCAATTGGGTAAGAAACAGTACTTCTGCTGCCAAAGTACTCTAAGAACCTCTCATCAAATTATTTTCCCATTGTTTCAGGGAAAATTTGAAGCCAGAGTCCCCCCGCCCCTCCCACCCCAATTCCACATTTCTAAGAAGGACTGAAAGAGCTGGTGTAAGTAACTGGTATGAACTAGTGTGAAGAGTCTTTGAATCAACAAATTACTGCCTAGGACTATTGCCTAAGAGTCTCTGTAGGGACAGATGAATAGAGGACTCTTTAGAAGGCTGGCTTTTATATGAGCTTTTCAAGGACAAACCAGGTGTTCTGAATGGACTTATTAAAAAACCTTTAGCCTCACTGGTAATGAAAGCTATGCATATTAAATTAACAATGGGACATGATTTCCCTGCTAAACATAAGGGCAAAGAGATTTTAAGTGCTAATCTCAGAGCACCTGAGGGTGAGGTGAAATAGTTGCACTGGTAAATGTAACTTGGTACCTATTTTCTGGAAGGCAATAGACAAAAAGGGTTTCAAAATTGTTTATGTTCATCACAAAATCATTTATAGTAAAGAAAAATCTGAAACAGACAAATAATGAAGGAATATTATATTTTTAGAGAATATTAAATAACATGGGAAAATGCTTTGTATCAAGTATTGAGTAAAAAAAGAACAATCTAAAAATTACATATTTAGGATTAGAATGTTGATAAAAAAATCAAAGTAGCAATTTAGAATATTATGTCATATACACGGGCGCCTGGGTGGCTCAGTTAGTTAAGCGTCTGCCTTCGGCTCAGCTCATGATCCCAGGGTCCTGGGATGGAGTCCTGCATTGGGCTCCCTACTCAGAGCAGAGTCTGCTTGTCCCTCTCCCTCTGACCTTCCCCACTCCTTGTGCACTCTCTTTCTCTCAGATAAATAAATAAAATCTTAGAATATTATGTCATACACAGATAATCATAAAATGTGCAATGCATATCGATTAATCTTTTTTTAATCATAGAATTTAAAAAAGGATTGTTTGTTTAGCAAGGAGTACTCCAAAATATCCAGGCGAAACAATAATCCATTTGAGGATCTCCAGGGATGGATATTCCAAACTATTCCTAGTGTTTTTTAACTCTAGAAATCTGAAAAATTTTTAACTGAAATCTCCCTGATTTAATATAAATCTATGTCTTGTTGTTCTGGTTTGCAAAATTGTAAACATTTTTCAGCATTCTCCTCCTTAAAAGAAACTGTAAAGATACTAATAAAACCACCTTAGCCATCTCTTTTATCAGATTAAATATCTTTATTGTAATCTTTTTTCTCATTATTTAGCATTATACCATTTTTTAAATGTGCCTTTCTTCCTTGAATCTGCTTCAACCCTGTAAATTCACTGGTAGCCTGAAACTTAAGAAAAATTAGGACCCTGCAGCAAAAAGAAAATCATATATTTATCATGAACTTCTTTCCCTTCTTATGCCTTCACATTTATTTTCTGCCTTTGCTGGGACATTGAAGACTTTGAGAGGATCCCAGAAATAGTTGTAGTAACAACAATGGGTTTTTAAAAGTTTCTTGTTTATCTTAGATAATTTAGCTGTCAGAGGGCAGAAGGGATGGATTTTTATATGCTGGAAATATGCCATGTGGCAGCACTGTGAGAAGTGCTTTTCATGTATTACCTTGTACAATTCGACAAAACCCCTGCCGAGGAGTGATCAGTGTTCCTATATTAAGAAAAGGACATTAAGGGCGCCTGGGTGGCTCAGTTGGTTAAGCAACTGCCTTCGGCTCAGGTCATGATCCTGGAATCCCTGGATCGAGTCCCGCATCCGGCTCCCTGCTCGGCAGGGAGTCTGCTTCTCCCTCTGACCCTTCCCCCTCTCATGTGCTTGCTCTCTCTCATTCTCTCTCTCTCAAATAAATAAATAAAAAATCTTTAAAAAAAAAAAAAAGAAAAGGACATTAAGAGTTACCCAGGTTAGGTAATTTGTCAAAGTCAAGCAGTGTGTCTACATCAGACTGGAGTCAACCTCAGGTATGTCTGAGCTCTTACTGCTATACAATGCAGGTTTGGGGGTTTTTTGAAAGAATAAAAGCTCAGTTGGTTCTTTTTTAACTTGATTCTGAAATGCTGAAATTAGCATTTTTAGTATATCATTAAAGCTTTCAATAGGCAGAATTTATTTTTTGTTGACTTGGTTTACAATGAGTTAAGACTCTTACGGCAATGAGAGTTTCCACCTTATTTACTTTGCCATACGTCTGTCATGGTGGTTACATAGAACCCTGAGGTTCATATAATTACCTATAGTCACCCTCCATGGCAAATGGTAAACTACTAACCAATTAGAAGAGTTTGAAATATGACTGCTAGAACAGCCTGGCTGTGGATATATGAGGAAGGTTTTGGTGAGATTCAAGGTCAGGGCATCACAGAACTATAGAGTCCTCCTAATTGTTCAGAAGGGGGACATGGTGGTGGGCATGGCAGTGAACAATAGGATCTCTCCCCGGCCATTGCACCTCTTGCTTCCCTATCTTTAATAACTGAGGATGACACTAAAGATGATAATTTAAAATTATTTTACAAAACTTGTTTTTATGAAATAGGTATATAAAAACATAGATAATATAGTATTTATTTGCATTCTGGCATTCTGCTTAAGAAATAAAACATTACAAATACAATTGAAACCCTTTCTGTTTCCACCCCAATCCTATCACTACCTATCCTCTTTCCCCGGGGTAAATATGTGTTTGAGATTTATGCATATTAATAATTATAGCTTTAATTCATTCACTTTCACTGATGTATAGTATTCCAGTATATGAGCATATTGTAATTTATTTACTTTCAAATTGATGGACATTTAGGAGACAAGGGTAAGGTGGGTGAAATGTGTGATTAGAGGTGAGTTATTTCTAGTCTTTGTTTTGGGAGATGGGTTCAACAGATGTTTATTTCATTATTTAAAAAAATAAATAAATAACTAAAAATAAGCCTAACATTCACGGTCGAACGATGACAATGTGTCATGGACCAAGGATCATGATTAATACAATTAATGCACACCAGATTACTAATAAAAATGATAACTGTATTAGTTTGTTAAGGCTGCCAAACAAAGTACTACAGACTAGGTGGCTTAAACAATAGAAATTTACTTTTCCTCAATTGTAGAGGCTAGAAGTCCAAGATGAAGGCGTTGGCAGGGTTGATTTCTTCTGAGGCTTCTCCTGGGCTTATAGATGGTCATCTTCTCCTCCTGTGTCTTCCCTGCATCTGGTTCCTAATCTCCTTTTCTTATAAAGACACTAGTCATAGAGGATTAGGGATCACACTAATGACCTCATTTTAACTTAATTACCTCTTTAAAGACCCTATGTCCAAATACAATCACATTCTGAGGTGCTGGGAGTTAGGACTTCAATATATGAATTTGGGGGGACACAAGTCATCCCCTAACAACTGGTATCGATAATGCTTCAAAGACATTCCCATAAAGGTCTCTTTGTACAAATAAGTGCAAGTTTCCCAGGGGAATCCACTTAAGTATGGAATGGCTAGATCATATTACAGAATACTATTAAATGAATGACAACAACGATGTTCGCATAGTGAAAGTTTGAAAACACAGCAGTAACAATAGCTAGTATTTCTCGAGTGCTGATAACTACATAATGCAAACTTATATTTAATTTTTACCACATCTAATTTGAGGTAGGTATTATCATTATTCCAATTTTACCAAAAAGGAGACTGAAGCTTACAGAAATTAAGTAATCTTTCGAAGGGCCCAGAGGAGCTAGTGATCAAGTTGGGATTCTAACCCAGGTCTGCTTGTTTCCAAAGCCCATGCTTTTATACGATAGCAGCCTCTGTGGTAGCTTCATTTGGAGAACACACACACACACACACACACACACACACACACACACACACAATTCCCTACCCGTATGATGTGCTGCGCCGGAGCACAGTCAGCCGCTCTTTCAAAAATCCAGTCATCAAGCTGCACTAGATGTGACTGGAAAAGGAATGACAACAGTCTATGAGAACCGCCCAGGAAAAGAAAGGAGGTACAAATTCCCTGAAAAACAACTCCCAAAGGCACATCCGTGTTGACTTACAAAAATAGAAAAGCATAGAAACCTTGTGGCGGTGGGGCCTTTGCGGCAAGAGCAGAGGCACCACATCCTGTGACGCCAAGAAGTGGTGGCGGAAGGCCCTGGGAACAATGCCACAGATGCCAGCCGAGGAGAGAACGGGGCAGGGGGAGGGGCCGCGTGTCACCCACCAGCTGTGGGACGTGCGCAGGAAGGAAGTACGGCCGCGCTACAGCACGGACCTCCGCGGGTTGCCGGGAGCCTTGGGCAGCCTCAAACACGCAGGGCGCTGTGTATGGCGCCGGTCCAGAGTGAGCGCTCGGAGCAGGTGGTTGACCAGCACGGTTGTTACTCTCTTTATGGGGTCCTTTTCCCCACGACACACAAGACAGAAACCGTAGCCTCTTTGAAGGAGGAGGTAAGAAGCAGGTCAGTAAGCCCTCCATGACTATCCTGTGGTGGAGACATCTCCATTAATCTAATCGCCCCAATCTTCAAGTAACACTTGGGCAAATCGATCCTGGACAACACTCGGGAAGGAAAAGTGGTACTTTTTTACTTTCATAACATGAAAAATCTGAATATGTTTGCCTTATCACACTAACACAAGTTGGAAAGGAAAATTCAGAATTTCACTTGAAGCATAAGCAATAGTAGTGTTCAGTAAATGAAGATCCAACTCTTAGGGTGGGGATGCAAAATATACAAGCTCAAGTGATTTGAAAAGATTTTTCTTCTTTTTCCTCTCACTCCTTCCATCTCTTCAGCCCAACTGGAATTTTTTCCCTTGAAAAATTCTAAAAGATCATAGAATTAGGGATAGGAATAATTAGGTAATTGGGAAGCCATCTTCCTGCAGATGAGAAGATATGCTGAGGTACAGTCTATAATGCTTTTCCTAGTGTGGCTTTGAACAATGTGTCTTTTATTAGATAAAAGTTGTGGAGGTGGGGGCCTCCGTGTATGTCCAGAACAGGTATGGCACAGGGAGGAACGAGGAAGACACTCTCAGAGGCGCACCTCTCCGAACTAGTCCTGATCTGCTGGCAGGAGCTCGGAAGGACAAAAGGGTAGTGAGGACTGCACTTTGATGTGGAGTCACTGCTGTGTGGTTGTGTGTGTGTGTGCAGGGGGCAGGGCGAGGGTAATAAATACCAGGAGCGTTTTGCAATGCATGCAGATCAGCTGAGCACTGGACAAACATTTTTGCCACCAGCTATTTCCCCAAGGCTTCTGACAGTTTGTGCAACTTGTGTAAGACATTCCTGAAAGAGAGGAGCATTTGTTCAACTTATATAACTTCTTTTTATATCATAAGACTAAAGCAGTACTTCCGGGCTCATGTCCTGTTGAATGTAGTCCAATTGAAACTTCTTTCCTTTCCACACTCAGAAACCTGACTACCTGTTTAAATTCCTCCTGATAGCACAGCTTACTGTTTGCCCTCGGTCCTTCTCTGGCCCTCCCATACACACAGATTTCATAATGACATTCCTTCTTCCTCTTGTAATTCTATTTAACTGTTGGGAAAAAAAGAAGCAACAGCTTTTGAACAATTTCTACAATGTGTTCTTAAATTGGATGTGTGTGTGTGTAAAATGCATATGTTTTTTTAAAGCATAGTGAATACTGTGATTCTAGAATTGCAAGGTAAGAGTTTAGCTAATGGAGTTTTGGGGCTATTATGATGTGTGCATAGCTGGGGACACTGCTGCTCAGGAATCTGGGGAATTTGTATTCACATACTTCCTGCCTTGAGTAAAGGAGTTCAGTAAAGCATGTGGAACTTCTTATATTTGTTACAGCTTTTGTTTCCTGACCATTTTTTTTTTTTTTTTTTTGGAAGAAATGCTGATAGGTTATGCTTTGATGTATTTTTATTTAGAGGTTTTCAATACAAATTGGTTTAGGGTGTTATGATTGAGTACAAGTCCTCTGATAATCATTATTCTACCCCAGTGCTGCCTAGTTCTTTTTCTGTGGCCTCTTAAGATTTCCAGTTTACCAAAGCAAGCTTGGTGGGTAAGGGAGTGACTTACACAGACTCTCTTTTGTTTAAAGGTTTACAATGTACAGTTCCCCTTCACATAGGCATTCCTATTTGCCTTTCATGGCAGCCCAGGAGTTAAGAGCACAGGTGTTCTTAGATTCATCTGACAGGTGAGGCCATCAGGCTCAGGGAGGTGAAGGGCTTTGGCCCAAGTCATGCAGCTAGTAAGTGGCACAGCAAGGCTTTTTACCCTAAAAGCATTTTTGCTCAATCAGTGCTAGTTTCTACTGTTGTGGTTGTTTCTACCATGTGCCAGTCACTGAACTTAGTGCCTCATGCGCGTTCTTTCTTTCTTTTTTTTTTTAAAGATTTTTCTTAATTTATTTGACACAAAGAGAGAGAGAGAGAGGGCTCAATCACTGGGAGTGGCAGGCAGAGGGAGAAGCAGGCTTCCTGTGATGTAGGGAGCCCATTGCAGGGCTCGATCCCAGGACACTGGGATCATGACTTGAGCCAAAGGCAGACCCTTAACCAACTGAGCCACCCAGGCACCCCAACGTTATTTCAGTGAATACTGACTACTACCATGGGAGTTGGCATTAATTACTGCAGAAGAGGAATCTGAGACTCATAGCACCCAGAGTTTTCTCTATCAGAACCAGGTCACTTGATGCACCTCTTTGAAGCTCTTTAAAGTATAGCACATGCAGGAATATCCACCTATGTCTCTCATTAAATGTTAGATCCCTTTGCCCTCTCCACAGTTCCTGTTGGTGCTGGGCTGGGCTTTGCTTTAAGATAATGAAGATAGAAGAAAGAAAATGCACACAGGTATGACACAGTAGTGGCGGAGATTTGGCTGTCACAAGGATGCTCAGTGGGGTGGGGTGCTCTGAACCACGTACTGGGAAACCAAGAACAGGAAGACATCAGTGTAGCCTGAGACGAGAAGTGAAGAAGACATGAGCCGTCTGTGCTCAGTACAGCAGCTCCCAAAGGGAAGAGGCCAATGTGAACTCCAGGCTCTCTCAGTGTCGCACTGCTCTGTGTTTATAATGTCCTGGCATTCTTGACACTGACTGGAGAAGCCTGTCCCATAAATCCATGAGGGCTCTCAACTTGGGGCAATCTGTTTTTGTTTTTGTTTTTAATTGTTGCTATCGTTGCACCCTTGGTATTATCTGCGAGCAATCTTAGTGGATTTGGCAGGCATCGGGCCCAACCTGCCCTGGGAAATGCTGGAAAGTGGAAAATCTGAGTAAAAATCGTTAGGAAAACACAATAACGTGTTCCCAAGAGTTAAAATTAATCAGTTGAATATGTGTGGCTGATATACTTGAGTTTAAAGTTAAGTTTCAAGGTGTGGCCTCTTATAACATTCATGAGGCTGGCTATCAAAAAATTACCATTATTTTTGAAACTTTCTATTTCAAATGATACTGGGTTTTTAATGTTATTCCAAAGTAAGATATGTGATATATCAGAGCTACTATTGGCTCTTCCATGTTTCAGCTTTACCACCTATAAATGGGAATGAAAACATACCTGCTGAGAGGTATGGATTCATTTTAAATTATTGGAGATACCCATCGAAACTATCATCGTGAAATTAAAATGATTATTTGGAAGTATTGAATGTTTATAAGCATAGGTTGATATCTTAAAGAACAGTTGACTGAAAATCATTTTTCTTGTGTGAAAAGGAAGTCTTTTCTCTATGTGGGCTGGTTTCTTTTTGCACAAAAGGAAAGTTAATCTGAAATTAGTGAGATGGAATGATCCAGATATAGACACTGTTCATGTGAGTGTGGTCACATGTGAGGGCAGGGTCAATTCCTGAATGGACAAGCCAGGTTTGGGCAAGAAAATAGAAACCACTCTTTGTGTCTTAGATATAAAGAGTTTAATTGATGATTGGGAACTTGGACAACTTTTGGAAGAGCTGGAAGGAGGGAGGGGAGGCTCACCAGGGCTGTCCCTGAAGGTCAGAGAGGCTGCCCCAAAGGTCAGAGGGGGTGACACCGATGCCCACAGCCTGCAACACATGGCATAGTTTTTAAAAGCTTGTTTGCAAGCTGCTGCACTGCTGGAGAATCTCTGAGAATCTCTCACTAACTCTATCAGCCTATTGGGTGGATCGCAGAAACTGGTCTGTGTATATGTGTGCAAATGTCTCCAGAGAATCCGAGAATTAGCTTCACTTTCCACCTCTATCCCAAGTCCTCATCTATAACTGCAAGGGGACTCCGGGGCAGTTCTCAGGCTTGGAAGGGGTTGGTGATGGTGACAAGCTGGCAGTAGCCAATCTACCACACAAGGCCTACTTCTCTAAATTCTTGAAGAATAAAATTTGATATAATCACTGAACAAAAATAGACCTTGGTATGAGTTCCTTCCTTCCTTCCTTCTTTCCTTTTTTCCTTCCTTCCTTCCTTCCTTTATGCATTCAACAAAATATGCTTTGAATAGCCAGGCTCTTGCTATGTGCTAGGAAAACTATTGTATTGAGATAGACTAATACCTGCTAGAGTCAGGTAGACCATTAAGATACAAGTAAACCCCACAAGAAATAATGATAGTTTTGGATGATATGAAGGACACAGGTGCTGTTGGGGAGTGGCATTTTAGGTGGAGTGGAGCCTCTCTGCTTGCACGTTCACACAGTGCCTTGTATTAGACTTCTCTGGTTGTATTTCTTACTTACTCTGTGAGGTTTTGAGCTCTCGGAGGACAGGTAAGGTAGCCTACTTATAACTGTATTCCTTACAAGTCTTGTGCGGTAGAGTAGGCCCCAGATAAATATTAGTTGGACAAGTGTGGGCCACAGTTCAGAATTCCATATAGCGTCAGGTGGCTCCAGGTGAATCAGCTGGATGAAATGTTTTAGTTTTGTGTGTGATTCACATACTTATGTAAACAAACCTCCATGGTAGGGATTGGTCATATATATTCTTCTGATTCTTTTGTTGAATACCTGGCATCTAACCCTTGACGACTCTGGTTCTCAGAGTTCTGATAAAACAATCCTCCTTTGAGGTGGGGTGGATTCTTCCAGTCTAACTGCGTGAAGGGGGCAGGGTCAAAGGTAACCCAAACTATTACAAGATAAAACATGTCAGTTCATATATTAGACTAGAGTTCCATTGCACCTTGTGATCTCCACTTAAAAGCTTTCTTCTCAGAGAATTTTTCCCTGAGCAGCATGATGCTTTTCAAAAATGATGCAAGTGAAAAATTAAAGCCCATCACAAATTCAGGAGAATAAATGTTTTAGTTTGAATCTTCAGATTAAACATCTATATCGAATACGGTAATTGACATGTTAGTGGAGTAATTGTTTACTGCTCATGAGAATGATCCATGTGGCGAAACTTATAAATAGCTTAATGTAGGTTTGCTCAAGGTTACCTTTTGGGGATAATGTCGAAAGCCCACATCTTCAAAAGGCAGATGAGGTAATGAATTATGCCAATCATTTCTTCTTACCTGTTGTTCACAAATGTAAATGAGACTGTAAATCCCATCTCTTCTTTTGTATTTCATCAAAATTGAGAGAGCTGGAAGAAGAAACATGCCAAGAGTTAAGTTCTTCATCTTTTTGGCTGTCTCTCCACAGAAACATATCCCAAATCATCTCTTCTGCTGGTGATTGGTTCTCCCTGGTAAGAAAGTCTTGCACCCGGGATTGATTGGGAAGAAGAGGTTGCAAATTTTGCTGCTATCTGTAAACACATTGTTAAAATGTGGCTAGTTAGAAGGCAGCCAATTCTGAGGACCTTTCTGTGGCTTACCATTTCCCCTTCTGCTTCCCAACTTCCCAAAACTATTAATGGCATATTTTGCCCCAGCCTGTGTTGCATCCAATGATAAACAGATGGATCCCAGCCACAGCATGAAGATGGGAAGTCTGTTTGGGCACAATATGTTTCATATTCCTATCCAGCTGCCTCCTGTTTTGGTCTTCATAGAGCCTGCTGAAAATTCAGGACTTCTCACTGTAATCTACAAAAGAGTGTTTCCACCCTCCCACCCCCCGCTTTCCTCCTCTGTGGCTATAAATTATTTCTCCAGTTGTGATTTATGTAGTGTCTTTAAGGAAGAAAGTCTGGCAGCAACACGAAGAGAAAGATATTCTGGGAGAGCCACAAGAGCACCCCCCCCGCCCCCCAGGTAATGTCCTGGAGCATGAAACCATAGTTTTCTTTGATTTTTTGACTGTGAAAGAAAACAAGAACTTATTCCCTCTCCCACATCCTTCTCCCCACTTCGGACCAAAGTACATTTAATTACTTCTCAGTGTCATGTTAAGATGTGCTGATAATTCTTCTGAAAAAGATCAGCTTAGACCCAAGAGCAGTGTTGCTTGAGTAGGCCCTCGCATCCCCACGCTGCCTATCTCATTTATCCATGTGGGACCATTTAACCTATTAATTTGGCTTGACTTATCTTGTCTCTATGAAGCCTATGATGGGAGTTATATGTCAAGGAAACATTTCTGGGGAATTTTAATATCCAAAAATTATGGATTGCTATGTTGGCTTTATTTTATTTGCTGTGACAACCAATTAGTCAAAATATTTATTGGGTGCCACTCTAGGCAAAGCACAGTGCCATATGCTATCACGAAATCTACATCATGCCCTGGAATGGCAACGATCACTTAGTTATCTAGTAGATTTTCTTTCCGTAATGTGTATAAAGACGACCTACCCCTCCTTTCACTTTATTATTTTTTTTAAAAGATTTTATTTATTTATTTGCCAGAGAGAGAGAGAGAGAGAGAGAGCACAAGCAGGGGGAGAAACAGGCAGAGGCAGAGGGAGAAGCAGGCTCCCCACAGATCAGAGGGCCCGACATGGGGCTCGATCCCAGGACCCCGGGATCATGACCTGAGCTGGCCAGGTGCCCCTCCTTCCACTTCAGAGAAGTGGCTAGCACACTGTAAGCAATTTTGATTGGAGAATGTCATGCAGGATAGAGAAATAATCTAACTTTATAAAGGTTAATATGAGAAGCTGAATTTCAAATCAGAAGGACAGTGAATAAATATGAAATTGGCACAAAGGGAATTCATTTCAAATGGAAGCCTTCAAGGGTGGTAACATAGAAGAGCTGCCACCTGAAAAAGTCAGATGGTTGTCTGTCAAGTGGCCTCAGAACATGGCATACTTTCATGAATTTGTAATGATCTGAACTTGTAGGATCAGAAACTTACTTTATCACTGTGTGGAAAATGAGTCCTTTCATAGGAGTGGATTCATATGTCAAGCTCATAGAGACTGATGTGTAATCACAATGTCAGCTTATTAATTTAGATTAAGAAATAACTGGCAGAGAGATCCAGATTCAAATGCTTTGGTTAGCATATTTTCATTTTTTTCTCTTTATAGGTAGATATACTTCTGTTATGTAATACAAATGATACTCAATTAATTTAAGTCACTGTAAGTATTTTGTTGTTGGTACTCTACACTCAGATTTAATCTTGATATTTCTTGTCCTTTGACTCAAAAATGTTTCTCCTGGATCTTTCCTCTTCCATATGAATTTTAGGTTCAGCTTAACAAGTTAAACATATGTATCTCAAGAAGAAAAGAAAGAAAAAAAGAAGAATCTATTGTGATTTTTAATTTGATTTGCATGGAATTTAGAGATTAATCTGGAGGAAATGAATGCATTTCTGATGGTGGGTACTCCCATCTATGAATATTTTATATATACATAATTTTATGTTTATTTTGTGTGTATATAGTATAGATAGATTTTTAAATCAGGTCCTACTTTATGCCTTTCAATGAAGTTTAAAAATTTTCTTATGTAGATCTTGCTTACCTTTTGTGATATTTATTACAAAGTGTCTTTGTGTTAAAAATTCTATTTGTTTACCATTTATTATTGGTGTGTGTCAATGAAATTGGTTTTTGTACATTGTTCCAAGTAAATTTGCCAACATATTAGCTCTAATAGTATAATCTACATCCCAGTTTAATAGTGTATAAATTCTCTTAAATTTTCTACACAGTCATATCATCTGCAAACCATGACAATTTATTTTTTTCCTTTCTAGACGTGGCAGAAACATTTAAGACCTTCTGAATATTCCTGTGCTCTCCCCCACATTTCTAGCCCTTTAACAAAAGTTAAGGCCATGTAACTTGCATCTAAGTTTTCAAATTTAGCTATTCATATTTTTCTCTTAAGAGTAGAAGACCTCCATTGTATGTGTAATTAGTCCTTTTTATGTATTCCTGGTATCAACAGTTAAGACTTGTATGTCCTTTTAAATACCTACCTTGGGGCGCCTGCGTGGCTCAGCTGGTTGGGCGACTGACTCTTGATTTCAGCTTGGGTCATGATCTCTGGGTCCTGGATTGAGTCTGCATGGGGCTCCAGGCTCAGTGGGGAGTCTGCCTGAGGATTCTCTCTCTCTCTCTCTCTCCCTCTCCTCCCTGACCCCGCTTGCGTGTGCGCACACTCTGTCTCTCTCTAAAATGCATAAAGAAATCTTTAAAAATTAACTACCTTAGCTTATCTTACATCTTTGACATAAATGACAATATTTTTATTTCTTTCAGTTCTAAGTATTTTCCAATTTGTATTGTGATTTCTTCTTAAGTCCATGCTTTAGAAGTATTTCAGACATGAATTTTAAAAATCACTTACTTAATCTAATTTTAATTAATTATATTAAATAAATATGATCTACCAGATGCCAATTTTTTCTTACTAGCTGAGATTTACTTTGTGGTGGCATGTGAAGTGAAATTTTCTAAATATTCCATTGGTGCTCGAGTAGAATTTTTGTATCTTAATTGGCAGAAGCAGTATACTAGATAGGTTCACAAAATTTTCTATATCCCTATAGATTTGTTTTTAAGAGCTTTAGTGAGGTATACTTTATATACCATAAAATTCACCCATTTAAAATTGCACAATGCAATGATTTTTGATAAATTTATAAATTGTGCAAACATCACTACACTAATTTTAGAACATTTCACCTTAAAAAAGATCTCTCCAGTCCATTTGCAGTAATCCCTGTTCCCATCCTTATTGATTTATGTATGTTTGATCTACCAGTTTCAGAGAGGTATGAATATGAGATGGTTTTGTTAAATTTGTCTTTTTAATACTGTAAATTTTTGCTTTACACATTTTATGGCTGTTTTATTAAGTACATACAAGTTTAAAATTATCATATTTTGTAGGCAAATTGCTCATTTGATCATTATATAGTGTCTATCTCTAAAAATTCCTTTTGTCTTAAGACTGATTTTGTTTGCTTTTTATCTAGCTACAACAACCTTCTTTGGGTTAATATTTACTTGATATATCTTTTCCATCACATTAATTAAAATGTTCGTGTCTTTAAATTATATGTATGTCTGTTGGAATCAGGACATATATGTATGTCTGTTGGAATCAGAATTGGATTTAGTCTTTCTGTCTAATCTGATAATCTCCGTCTTTTAACAGATGAGGTCATCTACGTACATGCAACATGATTGTTGGCATATTTGCTTTAATTTCTACATATTATTTGGTGCCTTTTATTTACCATGCATTTTCCCCCCTTTTCTTCCTTTCCTCCCTCCATTTCCTTTCCTGCCTTTTTTTAGTTGACTGAAGTTGCCCCCCAGTTCTCTACCAATTCCAATTTGGAAGTTATGTCTTCTATATAAATACATACATACATATATATACTTGCATGTGTATGTGTGTATGCATATATATGTATGTGTGTGTACATGTGTATAAAATCCTTGACAAATCTACTTTTACTTTAAAAGTTATTGTCATGTAGCATTTTAGTTCCATCTTGATTTTTACTCTTATACTGCAAAGTATTTTTAAGATTTGCACACATTTATCATTTCTTGGCATAAAACTGTCTCTTGCATCTTATTTCTTTCTTCTGAGTTTGAGCTCTTCTTCCTGAAGTATATATTTTAGAAGATTCTCAGTAGAGAAGCAGAAGGAAGCAAGATGGCTGCCCTTTAGGATTTGTTAGAAAGGAGACCCGACTGCAACTGCTGGATTGCTGAAAGTCTTGAGAGAAGAGAACAAGGCTGGCCAACATCATCATCAAACGCTCTCAAGATTGTCTACTTGCCCTTGCTCCTGTTGAGTCCCCACACTTGGAAGCAGGAGATGGGCTCAGCAGCAGCCAAAAGGCCATGATCCAGGAGAAGCAGTAAGGGATAGAGAGGCTGGAGATTGAAGAAAAGAATAGCAGCAACTGTATGAACAGAAAAGCGACCACTTTCTGGAAGGTAGGATGTGCGAGAAGTGAATCCGAGGCGATATTCAGAAGACAGACCGCGGGGGAGGGAGCTTCCATCAGCAGCTACCAGCAAGTGATAGAGCTGCGGAGCACAAAATCGGAACTTTTAGAAGTCAGCTCTGCAGGGGGACATCGCTCTAGTGGCTAAGCGGGGTGTGGAACCCTCACTGGGACAGTGTGGTCTTAGGACCCTCGGGGTCACAGAAAGACCGGGTGTGCCTGAGTGTGGCAGAGCTCTGAGGTATCGGAGTGGAGAACCCAGCTGCAAAGACGGAGCCGAGGAGTGGGCTCTCACCTCAGGGTTGCCATAAACCGTGATCCATGGCACAGTTGGGCCACTACTCCTCCAGCAGGGACCAAACAAGTGGCAGAGCCGGGGAGACTCACCTTCCTCCCTGGGGAGGAGCAGCGCGGAAGCGCACCGCAGGAATCTGCTTGGTTTGGAGACTCCAAATGGGGTCGTGTGCCGGAGATAGAAATGCTTGGTCACAGGCCGGGTGAGCATGGAGTGCGTGTGGCCGGAGACCGGGGAGATGCGAGTGATTGACTGCTTTTCTCTGGGGGCGCACTGAGGAGTGGGGCCCCGAGTTCTCGGCTCCTCCGGTGCAGAGATTGGGAGGCCACCATTTTCACTCTCATCCTCCAAAGCTGTACGGAAAGCACTTGCAGGGAACAAAACCTACCTAGAGCAAACCGGAGCAGATTACTTAGCCCACCCCCAGCAAGGGCGTGGCAATTCCACCTCAGGCAAAGACATTTGAGAATCTCTGCAACAGGCCCCTCTCCGAGAAGATCAGCAAGAACAGCCAGCCAAGACCAAGTTTACCGATCAATGAGAACGGCAGAATGCCAGCGCTAGGGGAATACAGCACATAGAATTCATGGCTTTTTCCCCCCTGATTCTTTAGTCTTTCAAAGTTAATTTTTTAAATTTTCTTTATTTTTCTCTTTTTCTATTTTTTTTTGAACTTTTCTTTCCCCCTTTTTCAATGAACATCTTATCAATCCCTTTTTAAAAAATATTTTTTAATTTTCATTTTTAGAGTCATATTCTATCCCTTCATTGTAGTTAACCTTATTTTTTGTATATATACATATAAGTTTTTCTCTCTTTAAAATTTTGGGATATCATTTCTTCTAACAGACCAAAATATACCCTAAATCTCTAGTGTATGGCTTTGTTCTAGTCTCCTGCCTGATCACATTCTCTCCCCCACTTTTTTCTTTTGTTTTTTAAAATTTTTTCTTCTTTCTTTTTACAACCGACTTCTTATCAATTCCTTTTATAAAATCTTTTATAATTTTCATCTTTACGGTCATATCCCATCCCTTCATCATATTTACCCTTATTTTGTACACATATAAGTTTTTCTTTCTTTAAAATTTTGGGAGACAGTTTCTTCTAACAGACCAAAATATGCCCAAAATCTAGTGTGTGGCTCTGATCTATTCACCATCCTGATCATATTCTTTTTTTTTTTCTTTCTTTATAATTATAGCAGAGAACTTCCCTAATTTGGGGAAGGAAACGGGCATCAAAATCCAGGAGGCACAGAGAACCCCCCTCAAAATCAATAAAAATAGATCAACACCCCGACATCTAATAGTAAAACTTATGAGTCTCAGAGACAAAGAGAAAATCCTGAAACCAGCTCAGGACAAGAGGTCTGTAACCTACAATGGTAGAAACATTAGATTGGCAGCAGACCTATCCACAGAGACCTGGCAGGCCAGAAAGGACTGGCATGATATATTCAGAGCACTAAATGAGAAAAATATGCAGCCAAGAATACTATATCCAGCTAGGCTGTCATTGAAAATAGAAGGAGACATAAAAAGCTTCCAGAACAAACAAAAACTAAAAGAATTTGCAAACACGAAACCAGCCCTACAAGAAATATTGAAAGGGGTCCTCTAAGCAAAGAGAGAGCCTAAAAGTAACATAGACCAGAAAGGAATAGAGACAATGTACAGTAACAGTCACCTTACAGGCAATACAATGGCACTAAATTCATATCTTTCAATAGTTACCCTGAATGTAAATGGGTTAAACGCTCCAATCAAAAGACAAAGGATATCAGATTGGATAAAAAAAAAAAAAGACTCATTGATATGCTGCCTGTAAGAGACTCATTTTAGACCCAAAGACACCCCCAGATTGAAAGTGAGGGGTGGAAAACCATTTACCACACTAATGGACATCAAAAGAAAGCAGGGGTGGCAATCCTTATATGAGACAAATTAGATTTTAAACCAAAGACTATAATAAGAGATGAGGAAGGACACTATATCCTACTTAAAGGGTCTATCCAACAAGAAGATCTAACAATTATAAATATCTATGCCCCTATCATGGGAGCAGCCAATTATATAAGCCAATTAATAACAAAATCAAAGAAACACATCGACAACAATACAATAATAGTAGGGGAATTTAACACCCCCCTCACTGAAATGGACAGATCATCTAAGCAAAAGATCCACAAGGAAATAAAGGCTTTAAATGACACACTGGACCAGATGGACTTCACAGATATATTCAGAACATTCCATCCCAAAGCAACAGACTACACAGTCTTCTCTAGTGCCCATGGAACATTCTCCAGAATAGATCACATCCTAGGTCATAAATCAGATCTCAACCAGTACCAAAAGACTGGGATCATTCCCTGCATATTTTCAAACCACAGTGCTTTGAAACTAGAACTCAATCACAAGAGGAAAGTCAGAAAGAACTCAAATACATGGAGGCTAAAGAGCATCCTACTAAAGAATGAATGGGTCAACCAGGAAATTAAAGAAGAATTAAAATCATGGAAACAAATGAAAATGAAAACACAACTGTTCAAAATCTTTGGATGCAGCAAAGGCGGTCCTAAGAGGCAAGTATATAGCAATACAAGCCTTCCTCAAGAAACAAGAAAGGTCTCAAATACACAACCTAACCCTACACCTAAAGGAGCTGGAGAAAGAACAGCAAATAAAGCCTAAACGCAGCAGGAGAAGGGAAATAATAAAGATCAGAGCAGAAATCAATGAAATAGAAACCCAAAGAACAGATGAACAGATCAATGAAACTAGGAGCTCGTTCTTTGAAAGAATTAATAAGATTGATAAACCCCTGGCCGGACTTATCACAAAGAAAAGAGAAAGGACCCAAATAAATAAAATCATGAATGAAAGAGGAGAGATTACAACCAACACCAAAGAAATACAATTATAAAAACATATTACAAGCTACCATATGCCAGCAAATTAGACAATCTTCCAAGTATAAACTACCAAAACTGAACCAGGAAGAAATAGAAAATCTGAACAGACCCATAACCACTAAGGAAATTGAAGCAGTAATCAAAAATCTCCCAACAAACAAGAGCCCAGGGCCAGATGGCTTCCCAGGGGAATTCTACCAAACATTTAAAGAAGAATTAATACCTATTCTTCTGAAACTGTTCCAAAAAAATAGAAATGGAAGGAAAACTTCCAAACTCATTTTATGAGGCCAGCATTACCTTGATCCCCAAACCAAAGACCCCATCAAAAAGGAGAACTACAGACCAATATCCCTGATGAACATGGATGCAAAAATTCTCACCAAAATACTAGCCAATAGGATCCAACAGTATATTAAAAGGATTATTCACCATGACCAAGTGGGGTTTATTCCTGGGCTGCAAGGTTGGTTCAACATCCACAAATCAGTCAATGTGATAGAGTACATTAATAAAAGAAAGAACAAGAACCATATGATCCTCTCAATAGATGCAGAAGAAGCATTTGATAAAGTACAGCATCCTTTCTTGATTAAAATTCTTCACAGTTGGGCTCCTGGGTGGCTCAGTCGGTTAAGCGACTACCTTTGGCTCAGGTCATGATCCCGGGGTCCTGGGATTGAGTCCCGCATCAGGCTCCCTGCTCAGCGGGGAGTCTGCATCTCCCTCTGCCTCTGCCTGCCACTCCCCCTGCTTATGTGCTTGCTTGCTCTCTCTCAATCTCTCTCTCTCTGTCAAATAAATAAATAAAATCTTAAAAAAAATAAATAAAATTCTTCACAGTGTAGGGATAGAGGGTACATACCTCAAAACCATAAAAACCATCTATGAAAACCCCAGAGCAAATATCATTCTCAATGGGGAAAACTGACAGCTTTTCCCCTAAGGTCAGGAACACGGCAGGGATGTCCACTATCACCACTGCTACTCAACATAGTACTAGAAGTCCCAGCCACAGCAATCAGACAACAAAAAGAAATAAAAGGCATCCTAATCAGCAAAGAAGTCAAACTCTCACTGTTTGCAGATGATTTGATACTTTATGTGGAAAACCTAAAAGGCTCCACCCCCAAACTGCTAGAACTCATACAGGAATTCAGTAAAGTGGCAGGATATAAAATCAATCCACAGAAATCCATGGCATTTCTATACACCAACTACAAGACAGAAGAAAGAGAAATTAAGGTGTTGATCCCATTTACAATTGCACCCAAAACCATAAGATACCTAGGAATAAATCTAACCGAAGAGGCAAAGGATCTGTACTCAGAAAACTATAGAATTCTCATGAAAGAAATTTAGGAAGACACAAAGAAATGGAAAAATGTTCCATGCTCATGGATTGGAAGAACAAATATTGTGAAGATGTCTATGCTACCTAGAGCAATCTACACATTTAATGCAATCCCTATCAAAATACCATCAACGTTTTTCAAAGAAATGGAACAAATACTCCGAAATTTGTATCGAACCAGAAAGGACCCCGAATAGCCAGAAGAATATTGAAAAAGAAAAGCAAAGCCAGTGGCATCACAATTCCAGACTTCAAGCTCTATTACAAAGCTGTCATCATCAAGACAGTATGGTACTGGCACAAAGACAGACACATAGATCAATGGAACAGAATAGAGAGCCCAGAAATGGACCCTCAACTCTATGGTCAACTAATCTTTGACAAAGCAGGAAAGAATGTCCAATGGAAAAAAGATAGTCTCTTCAACAAATGGTGTTGGGAAAATTGGACAGCCACATGCAGAAGAATGAAACTGGAACATTTCCTTACACCACACACAAAAATAGACTCAAAATGGTTGAAAGACCTAAATGTGAGACAGGAATCCATCAAAATCCTAGAGGAGAACACAGGCAGCAACCTCTTCGACCTCAGCCACAGCAACTTCTTCCTAGAAACATTGCCAAAGGCAAGGGAAGCAAGGGCGAAAATGAACTATTGGGACATCATCAAAATAAAAAGCTTTTGCACAGCAAGGGAAACAGTCAACAAAACCAAAAGACAACCGACAGAATGGGAGAAGATATTTGCAAATGACATGTCAGATAAAGGGCTAGTATTCAGAATCTAGGAAGAATTTATCAAACTCAACACCCAAAGAACAAATAATCCAATCAAGAAATGGGCAGAAGACATGAACAGACATTTCTGCAAAGAAGACATCCAATAGACACATGAAAAAGTGCTCGACATCAGGGAAATCCAAATCCAAATCTCTATGAGATACCACCTCACACCAGTCAGAATGGCTAAATTTAACAAGTCAGGAAACGACAGATGTTGGCAAGGATGTGGAGAAAGGGGAACCCTCCTACACTGTTGGTGGGAGTGCAAGCTGGTGCAGCCACTCAGGAAAACAGTATGGATGTTCCTCAAAAAGTTGAAAATAGAGCTACCCTATGACCCAGCAATTGCACTACTGGGTATTTAGCCCACAGATACAAATGTACTCATCTAAAGGGGTATGTGCACCCCAATGTTTATAGCAGCAATGTCCACGATAGCCAAACTATGGAAAGAGCCAAGATATCCATCAACAGAGGAATGGATAAATAAGATGTGGTATATATATGTATGTATATATATATATATATATATATATATATATATATATATGATGGAATATTATACAGCCATAATATTTTTCAAAAAAACCAAAATGTTGCCATTTGCAACGACATGGTTGGAACTAGAGGGTATTATGCTAAGTGAAATAAGTGAGTCAGAGAAAGACAAGTATCATATGATCTCACTGATATGAAGAATTTGAGAAACAAAACAGAGGAGCATGGGGGAAGGGAGGAAAAAATGAAACAAGATGAAACCAGGGAGGGAGACAAACCATAAAACACTCTTAATCTCAGGAATCAATCTGAGGGTTGCTGGAGTGGTGGGGGGTGGGAGGGATGGGGTGGCTGGGTGATGGACATTGGGGAAGGTGTGTGCTATGGTGAGCTCTGCCAATTGTGTAAGACTGATGAATCACAGACCTGTACCTCCGAAACAAATAGTACATTATATGTTAAAAAAAAAAAAAAGAAGATAGTAGGAAGGGAAAATGAAGGGGGGGAATCGGAGGGGGAGATGAACCATGAGAGACTATGGACTCTGAGAAACAAACTGAGGGTTTTAGAGGGGAGAGGGGTGCAGGGATGGGTTGACCCGGTGATGGGTATTAAGGAGGGCATGTATTGCATGGAGCACTGGGTGTGATACGCATACAATGAATCATGGAACACTACATCAAAAACTAATGATGTAATGTATGGTGACTAACATAACGTAATAAAATAAAATTAAAGTTTCTCAGTGAGAATGTGGTAATAGTGAAGACTTCAATTCTTTGTGTGCATGGAAATGTCTGTTTCATTCTTACTATTGAATAAAAATTTGTTTGAAGTTAGAATCCTGAATTATCTGGTATTTTCTCTCAGCATGTTGAAGTTATATTCAATTGTCAGCTTATGCCTTCTGTTAAGAAGTCTGATATAAATCTATTATTCACCTATTTGATTTTTAATCTTTGCATGCTTTTATGATCCCCCTTTATCTAGATGTATATTTATATTTATTTACTCTGTACAGCACTCACCATGCTTTCTGAATGTGAGAATTCATATCATTCATCCATTCTGGAAAAACTTTAGCCACTAGGTCTTAAAATTTTACTTCTCCCTCATTCTTTTCTATATTTCTGAAAATCCTGTGATGGGTTTTCTCATTTCCATATTCTATGTTTTTTTAAACTCTCTTCCATATTTTAAAATCTCTTTTTTTCTCTGTGTTAAATTCTGAATAGTCTTCCATAGAGTCTTGGTCTTTTAATGTTTTTAGTTATTTATTTTAGGTCTTTAATCAATTTAAATATATGATTTAATAATATCTAATTTAGAATTTCTGATTATTTTGATTTTGCTATTTAATTCTGTCGTTGTTTTATTGACTCCCAAATGTGGTAGATTCTTCATATATCTTATAATTGTTAATTATGTGGGATCATTTTTAGTAGGACTTTATTTGAATATTGTGCATCTTGAGTTGAAGGTGTATTTCTCTACAGAGTTTTTATTTGCCCTGCCCGAATTTCCAGGGATATAGAGACATAGGGCCAATCTGTGTGTTAACTTTATGGTTTGGGGTCTGAGACTATGTTGCTATTACATAAATCTTAATTTCTAGCTATATGTGATATCCCAACTTCTAGCCAATGGTTATTGATATCCAGGATAGACCTTGAGTCCAGATGGAGCTAAAAAGGTATCTGTCAGTTAGTGGATTCTTTAGTCCACCACACTTTTCCAGCTACTTTTTTTTTTCCCTTTTTTTCCTCCTACAGCCAAATCTCCACACTCTATTCTGCTTCTACCTGGAGGCAGAGACTCTTGTTCATATTGCCTGCCCAGGGACAATGATGCGTCTGGATGGCCCATTGCAGTACTGTAATTGGTCAATCACTGTGTAGCTTGACTATTCTTCCTATACCTACAAACATGATGATGCTATTTAATTCCAAAGTGGTAGCCTCCTGACTTCATTCTTGCCTGTGGCTCCCTTCTTTTATCCAACACCCACAGCAACACCTAAGATTAGTGTTTGATTGAATAAACGGGGACTGTAGCCTAGCCAAGTTGACACATAAAACTGATCATCCCAAGTATTTCCTTGAGAGAACCTGGAGAATGTTACATTTACCCAAGTAATTAGGTATACACTGCTGAGGGGGCAGTAACGTCACTGAGAAACTTAGTGCCTGCCATCCAGAGGAAAGGCTTAATGATAGATGACTTTATAGAACTGAACTCTCTGAGAGCAATGAGGATGACCAGATCTAAAATAATAGAGGTCAGGTAGTGATGCTGAACAAATCGAAAGCAAAGTGGTTATAAGTATGGTAGAGAGTGATCAGGTCATGATCTCACGGTCCTGGGATCGAGCCCCACGTTGGGCTCCCCGCTCAGTGCAGAGTCTGCTTGTCTTCCTCTCCCTCTGCCCCTCTCCCTGCTCACACACTGTCTCTCAAGTAAATAAATAAATATTTAAAAGAAAAGAATCAGAAACAGTTTACACTTCAAATGGACAGTAGTAGTGTTGCTCCGAGGCTATGTTAACCTCTCACCCTCTGTTACAATACAACTCAGAGAGGCTTGAGCCATCTAGACGTCCTCCAGAACATCATACTATTTCACTCTATTAATGACTTGGTGAAGTTGATGATCATGAAGTGGCAAGTATGTTGATAACCTTGATAAGAAAAATTCCCTCCAAGAGATAGAAGATAAACACTGCAATGACTCAGGGGCTGGCCTTAGTGAAATTTTTAGGAGTCCAGTGGTCTGAGGCATGCTGAAACAGCTTCATAGTTGTGCCAAATTCAAAGCAAAGGACAAATTACTGCATCTCCCATCTCCCATCACAAAAAAGAAGGCACAATACTAGGAGCCTAATTGGGTTTGGGGGCATCATATTCCACATCTGGCCCTGCTGCTTCTGTCTATATATTAGATGATCCAAAATACTTCCAGCTTTGAGTGGGATCTAGAGTAGAAAATGTCTCTGTAGGAGGTCCAGGCTGCATTTGGACCATATGGTCCAGCAAAAACTATAATGTTGGAGGAATCTGTGGTGGGAAAACCTTCTGTAAGGAGTTGACAGCAGTCCCAGTAGGAAAATCACAATGTAAATTCCTATGGTTCACAATATAAACAGCTAGGCCATGTTATGTGCAACAGAAGGTTAGATAGGTTTAGAAAAACAGCGGCTGACAGGCTCCTGAGCACTGGTGGATATGGAACACCTGACCAAGGGTCATCAAGTGGTCATAAGGCCAGAACTGTACAGCCAGAGCCAGGTTTTCTAAGACTTCTGAGTCAGTCAGGACCAGCAGCAATTTATTGTTGGATGGAAGTGGTACATCCAGGATCAGGCACGTGCAGAGCTGATGGGCACAAGTAAACTGCAAGAGTAGCGAGTCTAGAACCCCTTGACATTTACCACTGTTGTACTAGTATCCCTTTCCCAGCTCATGCCAGTGTGCCTATGAATATGGGGGATCCACATGACTGCTGGATGAGGCCAGAACTCAAGCTCAGTTTACAATGGGTAGGCTTGGTCTGTGGTAGAGGCTGAAAATGGACTGTAGTTACAATATAGCCAGTGATGCCCTGGAGTTGGCTCATACTACACACGCCAAATATACGTATCTCTTCTAAACTCTGCATTCATAGACATCACTTTGGGAGCTTGAAATGGCCATGGTGGGAGTATTTTCCCTGCAGAAAGCTATAAATATTATAAATCGGGGCTCTTTTTTCTGGAGAGTTGGTTGTAAAATATTTACCAGCACCCCACTGATCACAGTCCTACTCAAGAGTGGCCTTGAAAAAAGTGGTGAAAGGAAATTCTCCCAATGAGCAGAGCATTGGGTGATGTACCTAGACATCCACACTATGTGGAAATAGAAGTGGCCCAAATAAGAACATATACAGACTCAAGAATGCTGAGAAACAGCTTGGTCAGAAATTTGGAAGGAGAAAAATTGGAAGATTGGGAACTAACAGGTGTGTAGTAAAGGCGTATGAATGGACGTAAAAGGAGGATTGAGTGTGAAGATCTCTGTATGCATGTCAATACCCACCTGAGAGCATCCACCGTGGAGGGAGACAACAACCAAGCAGTCAGAGCTGACCCAGCCAGTTGATGTTAGCCAGCCTTGGACGTGAGCCATTTCAGTGCTGGCACAATAGGCCCATGAACAAAGTAGTAGCCATGGTGGACTAGATGGAAGCCATGTATGGGCCCAAAAGCTTGGGTCCCACTTACTGGGGCTGATTAGCTACTGCCATCGTATGACCATACTACCACAAAAATCTTCTAGTCCTATCAATCCACTGCCTTGAAACTGCTGGCCTGACTGAGCATTGAAATGTCCGTTAAAGGCACAGCTGAGGCACCATCTCAAAGATGGTGAGACCATGAGAATGGGGCACCATTTTCTAGGGTGTGGTATGCATTCTAGTCAATAACCATTATATGGTGCTATGTCCCCAGTAGGTAAGACTTGCATGGGTTCAGGAACCAAGGGATAAAAGTAGGAGTTGCTGTGTAACCATCACATTAAGTGACCCACTTTGAAATTTATGCCTCTCACCCCTGTAATTCTAGGCTCACTGGTTTAGAGGTCCTAGTTTCTAAAGGGAGAATGCTTTTTGGGGGGAATAGCAAAAGTCCCACTGAACGTTAAGTTATGGCTGCCTCCCAGGTACTTTGTAGACTAAGAGAAGAGTCACAAACCTGGCAGGGGTAATTAACGATGGTCTTCAGAAAAAGGTACCGCTTATACAATGGGGGCAGGGAAGAATGTGTTTGGCATCCAGGAGATCCACTTGAGCATCTTTTGGTACTCCTTGTCCAATTTCTATTTGCCGAGTTTCTATCAGCCATGGCCAGAAATGGGTACTGTGACTAGGGAATCCTATCTCTCAGGGATGAGGGTCTTAGTCACCTAACCAAATACTTTATTTAAACCAGAAGAGTAAGCTAAAGGTTACAGAGATCTAGAATAAGTAGTAGAAGAGCCACGCAGTGAGACCAGTTGCAGTGATGGGGACTTTAGTTTGTCCCTCTAGCCTTCCTCTTATAACTTAGTACTGGGGAAAGAGGCCATCACAGTCCTGGAGGAGTTACTCCCAGAACTTACCTGAAGGCTGTGGATATAAGCAACGTAAGGGATATACTCTAGTATGTACATACTGAAGGACTTATTCCTCCACTTGCTGTAAGTGCTGCCAGATGTGCTGTCCACCAGCCAGCCCCGTCTGGGACTTGCCCTTGACTGAAGAGAGCCCTTGCCCTGAGTGAAGATGCTTGGCCCCCTTGTGTCAACTCAAGACAATTCTGAAGGGCCATCCCAGTTTCAAAGCCTCCTTAGAGAGTCAGCTGAAGTCTTAGGTGACACTGAATGGCAACTGTACTTTGCCCTCTGCCCAATCCTGCTTCCTTCCCTTCCTCCACAGATCTTGATCCTGAGAGCACTCTCTAATAAATTCTCTGCATGCTAACCTCCATTTCAGAGTCTGCTTCCTGGGGGGAAGCCTGAAACAGAAGTAGATGTTAGTAGCTGCCCAGAAGAACCAGAGCTGCCACTGCCCTTGCCAGAAGACCTGATTTCTGTGTGTATGGCCACCACCTCGTACTGCTCATTTCTACATCCAAATCTCAGGTTGGTGTAACTGCATGGAGGAGCTGTAGTTAAAGGGACTCTTGGAAATTTAATATTTAGCTTTCCAGTCTCTACAGTATAGGAAGTTAGGCTAAAGTGGGGTTTGAATGGGTGTAAATTGGGTGAGAAAACTTACAATATCTGCCATACTCTCTTTACTATTCAAAATCCATTTATTCTCGAACACATAAACATCCAAACAATAATAGCAAGAACAACATACTCCTGGCTGACATAATGCCATGATTTCCTACAAATGCACTCTCACCCTCTCCTCAAAATGGCTGAGCAAAAAGTCAATCACCACATCTACTCTGAGTGATATTCATTTCTACTTTAATTCACTCATAATCCCATTTTCTTATCCTGTATCCTAGGGACTAGATTATAAAATTAACACCACTAATGCACCTTATTTAAGGTAATGGGGAAAGGGAGATGGATAAAAAAATCAAGAAAAAAATTAGGTAAAACCATCCTCGTCTTTTTACATCTGGTCACAAATTTATTGTAGACATTTATAATTCCTTTCCTCTACTACCCATTCTGGTTTTGCTAAGCTTTCATCCAGCATCTTGTTTGGTTGGGGTTCTTTCTCTGGTGATGCAACCATAATTTTCATGCCTGAAACATCTGAGTTCTTAGTGATCTTGCTTATATGGGGTTGCTGTAGTCTTTTGGAGTGTTCCTTTCTTTTTAATTGTGGTAAATTATATATAACATAAAATTTACCATTTTAATCATCTGTAAGTGTATTAGTTCAGTGACATTAAATATATTCACAGTGTGTGTAACCACCACCAGTGTTTATTTCCATAACATTTTCGTCATCCCAAACAGAAACTCTATACCCATTAAGCAATAACTCCCCATTCCACCCTCTAACACTTGCCTTTAGTTATCTCTATTCTACTTTCTGTCTTTTTGAATTTGCATATTTTAGATTCTTCATATAAGAGGAATTATATAATATTTCTCCTTTGGTGTCTAGCTTATTTCACTTAACATAATGTTTTCAAAGTTCATCTATATTATAGCAAGTATCCAGATTCTTATGCCTTTTTATGGCTAATATTTCATTGTATGTATATACCCATTTTATTTATTCATTCATGTGTTGATGGACATTTGATTTATTTTCACCTTTTGGCTATTGTGATATACTGCTATGAACATTGTTGTACAAGCATTCAGTTCTTTTGAGTATATACTTAGGAGTGGAATTGTTGGATCATATGTGGTACTTCTATGTTCAACCTTTTGGAGAACTGTCAAACTGTTTTCCACAGCTGCTGCACAATGTTACATTCCTACCACCAGTGCATGAATGTTCCTATTTCTCTATATCCTTGCCAATACTTGTTATCCCCCCTTTTTATTATAACCATCATAGTAGGTATTAAGTGGTATATTAATATAGTTTTGATTTGCATTTTCCTAGTAACTAAGGATGTTGAACATCTTTTTCATGTCTTCCATTAACTTTTATCACATAACTAAAAAGAACCATAGAGGATATTCTGGGTTCAGATGTACTCCCCCTCTATGCCCATTCCTCCTTTGGATTCTGGAAAAATCATTCCAGCCAACATGATAACTGAATTTTGTCTGTTAATTCAGCGGTTTAGGAGCCCCAAAAGACCAGGTGGCAGCCTCAACTTCCAATTTGATGGGATATTGTTATTTCTCTCTAGAAAATAAAGCATTCTATCTTTGGCTAATAAAACTTTTAATCCAACAAAGATAAAGTCAAGGAGACTGAAACAAAAACATTTTGCAAATGAACCATTAGGTGAAATTAAAGAGAGACCACCCACTTTCCACCCCTTTCTTCCTGGAACCATGTGTCCTGGCTACTGAAGAAACAGTATCATAAGTAATTTCAGAGAGTATGCCATTTTCTGTAGAGCAGCTCCCCAAGTACACAAAGATCTCCCAACCAGTACTGTAGCTATGTCTTTAATAAGCCATTCCACAATTATTTTTATCAGGTCAACTATAGGGGGATGGAGTAGATGGTGAAACCAGTGAATCCTATGGGCATGTGACCATTGCAGTATTTATTATTTTTTCCAATGAATTTACCTCCTTAGTCAGAAGCAATGATGTATGTAGGATACCATGTTGGTGAATAATGCATTCATTTAGCACATGTAAATTAATGCACAAAGAAGCAATTGCAGCCAGGGTGGCCAAATCCATATCCAAAATAAACATCGGTGCAGACAATAACATAGTGAAAGGGAGTCAGGTGGCTACCTGGTTCCTTCATATTAAGGTTGCCCTACTGGGGGCTCAGCACTGGTTTCTGTTGCTTGGAGTTTGGAAATTTAGTAACAGCAGAGGAAAATCCATGTTTCACCCATACGTAACCCTGTATCTATAACCTCTTATTTCATAAGCCAACTGAGCATGGCTAAGTGAAGGGAACCAACCAATATATACAAAATAGGTAATCTTGACTATTATTGAGCACTTTCTTTGCAGAAGAATCTACTATTGAATATTGACCTTGAACACAAATATTTCCTTTCCCTTGCTGTATATTCTGAATGGTTCGTCTATATGACTCTTTCCCAAATCCCCTTGTTGTCAATCCTTCAAACTTATTTTTTTCCAAGACCCAGACATCTGACTAAACTGTTTACCTATGTCTAGCATTTGAAGAGATCCCTACCTCCAGTTATCTCTTCTAAGAGTCAAAGTGGACATTAAGCTGTATTTCCCAAAGTTCTGCCCAGTTGTAAGCCTTTTCCATCCCTTGTCAGTGAGATTGCAAAGAACACTCATAGCTGGAGCCAGCATATGTTAGAGAACCTTCCTTAAACAAAGCTTGAATATTTCACCCTCAGCCACCTGGCTATAGGGAATTGCCACTGAGGTCTTAGATACATGTTGGTGAAAGGACAGACTAGGAGTATGAAAACATCTGCTGGCCTCAAAAGGAAAGTAGCTATTTGCTGAAGAGATTTTGTTCCAAAATTCTTGGAGTTTTTATTGTAATTATCCTATTTCCAAAGGCTCCATATAGTGTTTTGATCCACAGGGTCATGGGAGATAATAACAGAATTAATTGCCATTTAGCCTGGAAGAGCTGCCAAATCTTCTCTCCCTCTGGACTCTCACTCAAAGACCTAGGAATTATTTTGTCCGTGGGTTAAAATAGAACATTTGAATCTAGAGAGGCTACCAAACACTGTGGGAGAGGATACAATGTTTAGGCAATTGTTTTTTACTTTGGAATGAAGATACTGACATTCCTGGACCACTGAAACCCCAGAAACTGCATGGAGAATAGATCTCTGAATTTACTTGGATTTTAGCTCTTACCCTATGGCATGTGCACATCTTTCCAAGATATCTAGAGTACTTGTTACTTTCAGCTCACTAATCCTATTAGCACATTATCAGTGCAGAGGGCCAGAGGGATGCCCTGTGGGATGGTGATGATCAAGTTCTTAGTAGACTAAATTATGTCATGGGACCAGGGGGTTGACATAGCCTTGAAGGAAGTTGGTAAAAGTATAATGCTAAACCTTCCAGGTGAAAGAAAGCTTTATGTAGACATAAGGGTGGGGTAGGAGGCATTTTCAGGATTAGTAGGCACATTCCAGATATTAGGGGTTGTGTTCATTTGTTCTAATAATGAGATCTCACTTGAAGCAGACCTGCTATGGAGTCACCAACTGAGAAAGCTTAGTAGTCAGTCTACTATTATTCTCAAAAACTTTTTTTTTTTCCCACATAGGTCAAACAAATGACTTAAAAGAGGTTACCATGGGAATAACTATCTCTCAAATTTCATTTCTTTAATGATGTTACTCTATGATCCCCCAAGTGATAACAGTATTCATTTTGGCTTACAGTTTGGAAAGTGAGGGAGAGGTTTCAGACCTTCCACTTATCCCTCCTTTTCCATTATAGCCCCCAGCTACATAGGTCAGAATTCCATTTTAGTGGATTCTTCTGATTGCTTAGAATAGCTATTACAACTATGTGGGTACAACAGCAAGTGGACAATCTGTTTTGATCTCAAAAGCCCTGTGATCAACTAGCTCCCCTTAAAGATTCTTACTGTTCAAACAATTCTGATTATTAATGTGATTCTGATGCCTATTTTGGGAATCATACCTACCTCACCTCTGGCACGTGCTACTTGGCTTCTGCCATTCCAGGATTTAGTTACCCTCATTTAAATAAGAAAGCCATTTTCAATAGGGTTTTCTTTACCTTTGCTTATGACCTATAGAGGACAGACACCAATGCACTTAAAAAAAATGCTGTCACTTGTCCCTTGCAAAAGCATTACTTAATATCAAGGTTTAATGAGTGTTCTCTGGGTCCTTTTGGTAGATATAGTTAGAGAGTGGGCAAGCAGATTGAGCATGAAAATTTGTCCCAACCTACCTGTTTTCTGAAGTCTTTAGGTTCTTTCCTGCACATTGTGTCAAGAAATTTCTGGCATCTCAACCTCATTTCACGTGGAACACCTCTGAGTCCAGGTTTTAGGAAAGCAAGTGAACAAACAGGACTGCCAGCTGTTTAAACCAAAATCTCTCTAATAAGTGTAGCCATGTTGATTAATTCAACCTGATCTGGAATTATTTACCTCCTTCTCTAGTCTAGAAACCTTAGAGTCTGTTTCCATGTATATTATGCACGTTCTTGATGATCTGAGATAGAAAAATTTTGCAGTTGTGTTCGTCTTTCCTTCTTTTGTTTAACTTCATAAACTAGCAAATGCTAAATATGACTGTCCTATAAGTCTGGAAGCAATGAATGGTGGTAAGGGAGGAAGATAAGGAGAACCAGCATCCACTGCAAGTTATTTACCTGAAGTGAGATTATTATAGACTCTTAAAAAAAGATAGTTATAATCTCAACATATAGGAGAGGAAGGGCTGATTATTCTGGGGTAGCTCAGTGGGACTTGGCAGTTCAGATACACCCTGTAGTTAAATCCTCCCAAATATCCCCATTCCAATTATGGGTGGAGGTGGCAGAGCATCAAGCCATCCAAACTTTCACATGAGACCTAATATGAATGTAAATTCACCTATGTCATAATTCAGAGACTTGTAGGATCAGACTCTCCATCTCATTGTTGGCTATATCAGACAAAAAATGTGGCTGACAAGAGATAAAAAGTCTTCATGGCAATTAAATTAACTCCTTGGTCTCTAACAATGTCTTCAACCAAGAACTTAAAATCTTGATGTTATCCTTTTCTTTCTTTAAGGACTCCAGTATGATTAGAACTAGTCAGTCCACCACACAAACTTTATATTTCTTATGTCCCTCCATTCTGTTATATAATAGCAGACACTTGGCCATCTAAGAGCTAGCCTTCAATAAGCATTCCATTGCTTCTGCTGACTGCACGTAAATGTTTAGGCAACTTTCACCACTGTGTCACATCCGCTGCTCACAGTAAGATCCTCAGTGCCTTCAAATCCAACCAAGACAGACAACCAGTCTCAGATTTCTACTTTCCTTACCTGAAAAGCCACATCTGTTATCAATTAATTTATCCATCAGCATTCACTCTAATCATTTTAAGCAGATACTATGTAGTTTAAAGAATCTTTAGGAGAGCCAGAGAACCAGGCTTGAGTGATTGCTACACAGCTAGAAACAGAGCAGCCTTGAGAAGTACATAAGTCCAACATAAGAATGTTTTGAAGAAAACACTCCTGGTATCACCTTGTCATTTGGAACCTATAACGATAGGAAATGGACTCTAGAAATTTTACCCCACCTGCCCTGGAAGAAGTGGATGTTTCTTCTTTCCAGGAGATCTAATCTTCCTCTATATGTCCACTGCCCATGTGGTTTACTTCCATCTTTGAGTTTCGAGTAATGATATCTGCTTGACAGATGCTAGATCTTATTAGGACCCCTAAGCTGCAAGGGAGTCTGGGAAGTGTGTAGTTCTGCTTTTGGCTTCTATCGTACAGGAAGTCAAGCTACAGGGAGGTTATGTAAATGCTGAGGTACTCAACTTAGTTATCATTCACACTTGTTAAAGGAGCTGTCAAACTCCTGACCCTTTCCTCCATTTGATTAAACTGAGCAGTTAGCATAGGCAGGTCAGGTAGGAGTCAAGGAGGCTGAACTAGCTGTGGGTCATTTCTTCTTATAAATAAGGAATTTTACAGGAAGAGTGGAGCTATCCACAATGTACTGGAATCATAATATAAAAATAGAAAGCAGATGTGTTAAACATTACTGCAAGGAAGGAAAAGAAGTCAATATTTACAAAACAAAGAACTAATGGCATTTTCCTCCCCTCAATCTTCTAAGGTATGACAATGGTAGAGCCAAGAATAACAAAGAACAGGAACTAGAAAAAATGAATTGCAGTTTCTCTTAATTTTCATTCATATCTAAATCCTCTGTTCTTAGATTTTTAAATAAAAAACAGCAACAGGAACTTAGCTCTGGGCTAAGACTGGAAACAATTCAGGTGGTTATACTTTTCTGAAAACAAGATTTAAGTTTTTCAGGTTCAAATGAGCACAATTCAAAGTAATGTAATGATAATCGTGAATGAATGATAAGTGTGTGGGGGGGATGATAATATCCTAAATAGATAAGATAGTAATTAATTTGGGGACAAGTTCATGTCTGCTACATCTAAAAAGTTTGAATCATAAAAATCAGGATATAAAAATTAAAAGGAACCTAAAACCAGTCTAACTTCTTATTGCAAGGCAGAATTCTTTCTACTACGTCCCTGACAAATGATTCATCTTATTTCATCCACGTGAATATTTCTGGGAGCAAAGAACAAATCATTGCATTGGTTATCAAATGAGAAATGTGCTTAGTTTGGTATAATTTTATCTAAGTGAAGTTTGACTGTTTGTTATCTAGTAATTATCATTTTGTAAGTTCTTGCAACCTATGTTATCTGTTCTTTTATTGATGTAGTTATTACAAATTTATTAAGGTTCTCAATGGGTGTGAAAAGATTTTGTAAAGCTAATTTCAATGTGTCATATATCTTCTAATAATCAAAATTAAACAGGTTAAGAGGATTAGCCCCTTGGATAGTTTCCAACCTTCCTACCTAAACCCCCATTTAGTAGGCTAACTGTACTAAACAATGGGCATGGCCACAGAAATATTTTCAGACCCCCAAAGAAAATAAAGATCCATTCATGTCTTTTATTTTAAAGTATTATATATTGAAGAAGAAAAGGTAGGGGAAGTGGAATGGCTGTTCCTAAAGTTAACTTATAATGATTTACCTGTTACGGAAAGAATTATGAACGGCGCTGATATCAAAACCCAAAATAAATTCGCTTGCATAATATCTACTGTGAGATTTACCTCTTCGCATTGTGGCAATCGTGTTGGTCAAGATTCTTTTGGATTGCAAATGACAGAAAATCATTAAACTGGTTTATTCGAAAGAAGGAATTTATTGGCTCATGTAATTGAAGGGGTGATTGATTCAGACATGGCTGAATCCAGCTGCTCATAGGATAGGATTAATAATCTCTCACTCTGATTCTGTCTCTTGCTTTTGGCCAACTCTTCCCCACCGATGGCAGTGAGAGTCACGTGCAGCTCCAAGTCTATATGCCACCATTTAATCAATGACACCAGAAATTTTTAATGCCTCTTTTCTAATAATTACAGCGAAGTTTCTCTGGCTAACTTTCCTGAGCTCAACTTGGTTCACACACCTGTTCTTGAAACTCTTCACTGTGGCCTGAGACGTTGAATGGGCCGATTTGCCGGCATGAGTATACGGCTGGAAAGAGGAAGAGCTGAGTATAACTGAACTGCACAAAGCTTCTGGCTGACAGGACAGTGCAGACCTGGCTATTTGCTGGAAGAGGGCTTCACCTGCCTGGAGGAAGGGGTGTATTTTTTAAATTTGCACAAAGGCATCCTAGGGACTAGCTGTGGCTTTGGAGCCATGGATGTGAACCACGTGGACCAGGAGTGGGGAAGGGTAGTCTTCTGGATGAAAATCTGGTGCTGTTTCTGCACTAAGGAAAAATGGACCCTGGGCAAGCAAAAGTATCAGATATACACTACAGAAGAAATGCCATTACTAAGGCCAATAGTGTAATTCTGAATGTCCCGTTTTGTAGATCCCACTCAACTCCATTTCAATTAGTCGACTCAGGTCAATCCAATCCAACAATATTGATCCCTTATTAAATAGGCCAAAAGCTATGTTTGTTTGGCGTGTGTTTGGGTGTGTGCTGGGTAGGTGGGTAAGGAGGCACTACCAAAACCAAAACCAAAACCAAAAAGAAAAGAAAAAGGACAGAAGAGAGCTGTTCTTCAAAAATCAGAAAACATTCTAAGTTGGCAACTATGAAATTTCTTTTTTCTTTTTAAATGAAATTCTACTTTGCTTTGCCAAATAATTTAAAAATAAAAAATGGTAGAATGTAAATCTTCCTTTAGTTGCTTTTTAGCAAAATAGTTTGTGTATTTAAGTCAATTACACATCTATTATATGTTCAAATATAATTATACTCTGGTAACCTTACAAAATTAAGGGATTTAAAAATAAATATTTCCTTCATTATATTTGTTAAATGTATATCAATCCTCATTTCCTTGGAGTCTGATACAGCAACCAAATACATATGCTGTAGAAAGTCAACTTATGTTTTCAGGTGATCTTTAAGTACCATTTAGCTTTTTAAAAAAATTATTGCTAGTAGCTCATAGTTTGCTAAAAAAAAAAAAAATTGAATTAGCCTTGTATTTCTGTAAAAACTTACCTTTACCCCCCGCCCCCCCCCCTTTAAATTCTGTAGAAGTTTTAACAGTGCTTGCATTAACTTTAAACTTTAGGGAAAGCGCAAAATAAACAACAAGCTGATAATATTATCTAGTCAAAGTAAAACAAAGGATAGGGGAGTGGGGAGAGAAGGCGGGCAGTATCCAAATGCCAAATGGGATTTGTTTTTACTTAAGCATTTACAGAGCATCAGGGAGAACTTGCTTCGAAGCTAAAAGTATTCAGCACCTGAAAAACATTTAAGTCTATTTCTTTCTGGATGAAAGAAAGAGAGCAGGATTTAAATGAGTAAATACTTAAGGTTAAGTGAGTAAATACTTGGCGGGGGGGAGGCTAACCGCCACTGTGGAACTTTGGAACTTCTGTTTGTTTGTTTGTTTTAAACTCAGCAGCGGAGTGAATTTTCCTGTTCCTCGGCCAGAAATCAGGGCAACCTGCGTGTGAGGAAGGCTCTGTCCGCCTCCTTAGCGCCGGAGGGAGCGCGGTGGGGATGACGAAGAGGAGGTGATGGTGATTGACAGCAATCCCAACCCCGACCAGAGCCCGCAAGGCCTGCGCGCCCCGGCGGCTGGGCGGGCTCCGCGGCTGCAGGCGTCCCCGCGGCAGCCGGGCGCGGCGCGGTGGGGACCGCCGGCGCGCGTCAATGGGCCCATTCAGGCCGGCGCGGCGCGGGGGTTGAGAAGTTAAGGGGCGGGAGGTGGCGCGCCGGGGCCGCGGCCGCGCTATTTGCATTTCAATGAGACCCGCTTGTTGACTCAGTGCCCGGCGCTTCCGCAGCTCCCACCAGAATCTGCCTTTGTTGGTTTTAGCTCCGGTCAAGTCCACTTCTTGCAACGGGGGAGCCGCGCGCATTTAGTTTGTGTAGTCAGGCAGAACACTCGACAGGAAGGAAGGAGGAAGGGGTGCTCTGCGCGGCCATTGTCTGGGCAACTGGGCTTAAGCAGCCGAGTGACTATTTAATCTATAAGGTGCACTTGAATCCCTCACAAATCCGCTCAGTGTGGAGCAGGGGGCACCCAGACAGGGACAGATGGTGCAGAACCCCTTTGTTTAAAAATATGGAAATGCGCTTTTTCATTTACTTAAGGTAGTCCGCTCTTTTAACTGTTGCTATTCCCTCTTGTTGCACTGTCAGTGAGAGACCCGGAGATGCTAATGGGTCTGGTCAGCTCTGCCTAAGCGCCTCCTTTTTTTTTTTTTTTTTAAATGTAAGTGCTGGAAGTGAGCCTGCTATGTTTGGTAAGCCACCCTTCCAGTAGGGACCCCTTGTATCCTTTTGGTGCCTTCTGAGCCTAGGCAGAGAGCAGTCCGAGGAAATTTGTTCAGAAGTTTTGCAAGATCTCTTTTTCAGAGCCTCCCCTCCCTTTCCTTTTTCACGTTAAACATCAAATTCAGAGGGGATCAGGATGCTTCCCATTCAATGTGATTTCCCTCCGGAGGAAAGGGAGAATTTACCGTCTTCAGGGTCTCCTGATGCTTTGCAGTGACCTCTTGGGCCCCGGAGCGCGGTGAAGGACGGCCCCCTTGGGTTCCCAGAGCTGGAAGGACACCGTTGCAGCTCCGCGAGGCCGCACACGTGTGTCTGCTTCCCCAGCTGTAGCTTAGAGTATGTTCAACATCAGGCTGTGCAAATGTACACATATACTTGCAGTAATTTAGAAAAGTGGAAGACTCTGCCCATAGAGCCTTTGAGCATGTTGACATTTCACAAGATGGATTTTTCTGATTATTCTGACAGTATCAAGGACTCCATATTCAGTGGGGCTGGGGGTGCATTTAGAAACTTCTGAACACACCCCAAGTCAGTCTGCAATGAGGTCAATCAGCTGTCCCCACACATGACCTATTTTTATTGCCCCAGCTTTTGCTTAAAACATGGCAGTCAAGGTCCCGCTGGACTGTTCTAGGCAGAGTAATACAAAGCAGTTAAAGGAAGAATCTGAATGGGCAACTGTGTGGTAAAAATCAGATAATTTCCCGTTTTTAACACAGATTACACAGGAAGTAGATTATTGTCTTGCAGTTTTGAAGGTAGGATAAAGGTGACACATTGGAAAATAGATTGTTGAACTATTTTAATCTTGAGGTGTTTAAATCTTGGGCATGTTAATACATTTATGTGAAGAGACAGATGTCTGTTTGGTCTCTAATTCTAGTGCAAACATTTGACTGTGTGAAATGCTCAGGGTCCATTTTTATTTTTCTTAAAAGGCACTTTTTTTTTTTCTTAAAAGGCACTCTGACCTGCCATGTGGCTGCAGACTCCTGCTCTCAAGTTGTCCTGACATGCTCTCCCTGAACATCTACAACATACATACAGCACCTGGATCTGTGAATTAATTACTATCTAGGCTACCACCGAGACGCTTTCTAAATGGCCAAGTGCAAGGATCTTCCTGTTTCTTATCGAAGTACATTCTTCCATCGCAGCCCTGAATCCATGAATTGACCCTTAACTATGAATTCCTGCTACACTTCCCTTTCAGTCAGCCATTTTAGAGCAGGAAGTAGCCAGAAGCAGGTGTCAGCCAGCAGGTGTGGCTTATAATTCATATATATATATTTTTAAAGATTTTATTTATTTATTTGACAGAGAGAGACACAGCGAGAGAGGGAGCACAAGCAGGGGGAGTGGGAGAAGGAGAAGCAGACTCCCCGCTGAGCGGGGAGCCCGATGCGGGGCTTGATCCCAGGACCCTGAGATCATGACCCGAGCCGAAGGCAGACGCTTAACCGACTGAGCCACCCAGGCACCCCATAATTCATATTTTTTTGCAGATAAATCTATCTAAGCTGGTTTCAAGTTATCTTGTTAGAAATTAAAAATGTGAGAGTGGGGGGATAGGTAGTTTTACATGCTTAAGCATTGTTCAGTAAACAAATTTGTTCAGAAACTCAAAAGTTAAAGGAAAGAGAGCTTTGCTTGGAGTTCTAAAATTTTATAGGTTTTTCTTCCAAATGGTGAAAAACGGAATACAGTATTATTATTATCATTATTATTATTATTCCATGGACAGGTGTGAGCTTGGGTATATTAAAGTTCTTGGCTTTCTTTTGATTTTATATATGAGACTTTTATTGGACTTCATTACAGTGATGGTCCCCCTTTCTGATTCTGATTAAGCCATAAAAACCCACACACTCACTGATATTTGTCTATTGGTTTTGGTTGGTAGGTGAATTTTGGTGATGTAACTGTGAAGCCCCAGATTCCCTAAAGCATTGGAATGCAGTAAAAGGAAAGTATCCCATCTAGCAAAGAGTTTGGTTTTAGTTGAACCTGCAGCTTCATGCTCACTCATAGTTAATAAATGATGGCCGTTCATTTAGCCCAGGGGGATAAGATTGGGGCACTCACATTCTGCTGGGGAAAACATTCTCAGGATGTGCTTAAAGCCAATGGGTTATATGGGACTGCCCTGGGCCTCTACTAAAGATCAGAGAGTAAGACTATGTATTCCCATAGGGAAAGGCCACTTCCGCACCTGACCTTGTTTATGGGAGAGGATTTTGGCCAGTTGGAACATGAATTCAGATCCTTTAGTTATGAATCAGTTCCTATAAGACTATCATGTCTGGGTTGAAGTTATTCAAATTGAACTGTTATTATTAGTCTGGCATTGCTTGGATTTGTCCGAAATGAAAATAATGATGGTGACCTTCAATACCGGAAAGACAATTATTTAGAAGTGTCTACCTTAATTTTTATTCTGGTGTGGACTTAGTTTGGGAAAGGTCTCCAAGTCAGAAATTGTATTCCTTAAAGGCAGAACAAATTCCTAACTGCCAACAGTAAAATATCTCAGTTGCATCTTACCAGATCTCTGATGTTACAGGGATCTTTCCTGTTTTTTTCTCTTACCTCTCTGGCCTCTCCTTAGTTTTCCTTACAGGCTCTTTGCCCCTTCGCTTATCCCTTATTGTGCTCTCTTAGGGCTTCTGTCTTTGGTTCTCATCTCTTCTGTACATTCTCCCACGGTGAGATTTCTGGGAGATCTTTCTTTTTTTTTTTTTAAGATTTTTATTTATTTATTTTTTTTTATTTGACAGCGAGAGAGGGAACAACACAAGCAGGGGGAGTGGGAGAGGGAGAAGCAGGCTTCCTGCTGAGCGGGGAGCCTGATGCGGGGCTTGATCCCAGGACCCTGCGATCATGACCTGAGCCAAAGGCAGACCCTTAACAACTGAGCCACGCAGGGGCCCCTGGGAGATCTTTCTTGAACATACTAGGTACCCTCTTGCCTCAAGACCTTTGCACACACTGTTCTCTCTGCTTAGAATGTTATTTTCCCAGATATGGGGATACTTGGCTTGTTTCTTTTTTTAGTTCTGTAGTCAAATGTCACCTTTTGAATAAAGCTTTCTGTGGCTATCCGTAGAAAATAGCAGATACCCAATTAGGGCTGGGACTAGGGTGAGGAAGCAAGGTATGCGGGACTCAAAATTTAAGAAGGTAAGTTCAGAGTCAGTACCTGAGAATGTGTGCCTCTTTACATTTGGTACCCTAAGCACCTCACTTGCCTCACCTGTCCTAGTTCTACCTGTCCCAGCCCTGTAATTGTACTCAGTCACTCCCGAGTCTCTTAGTTTATTTTTCTTCACAGTTATTATCATGACTAACATATATAACTGATTATTGTATGTCTCCCCACCCTTGTCCCACCCACACCATTAGAATGTGGGACCTGTGGGAGCAGGGCTCTTGTCTGTTTTGGTTTTTGCTGTACCCCCAGAGTCTAGAACAGAGCTCAGAACATAGTAGGTATTCATTATATATTTGTCTTTAAGTAAATAGAATGTATAAATCACTACCACTCATATTATGGATGACTCACAAATGCACAAAAATAAATTTTGTAAATGGACCTTTCACCTTGGATGTCTGTCTCACAAGCTTTTCAAACTCAGAATGTCCCAAATTGCATTTATCACTTTTCTTTTTTTGTTTAATTTTATTTTATTATGTTATGTTAGTCACCATACATTACATCATTAGTTTTTGATGTAGTGTTCCATGATTCATTGTTTTCGTATAACACCCAGTGCTCCATGCAGTACGTGCCCTCCTTAATACCCATCACCAGGCTAACCCATCCCCCCACCCCCTCCCCACTAAAACCCTCAGTTTGTTTCTCAGAGTCCATAGTCTCCCATGGTTCATCTCTCCCTCTGATTCCCCCCCTTCATTTTTCCCTTCCTTCTCCTAATGTCCTCCATGCTATTCCTTATGTTCCACAGATAAGTGAAACCATGTGATAATTGACTTTCTCTGCTTGACTTATTTCACTTAGCATAATCTCCTCCAGTCCCATCCATGTTGATATAAAAGTTGGGTATTCATCCTTTCTGATGGCTGAGTAATATTCCATTGTATATATGGATCACATCTTCTTTATCCATTCATCTGTTGAAGGGCATCTCGGCTCTTTCCCCAGTTTGGCTATTGCAGACATTGCTGCTATGAACATTGGGGTGCATATGGCCCTTCTTTTCACTACATCGCTGTCTTTGGGGGAAATAGCCAGTAGTGCAATTGCTGGGTCATAGGGTAGCTCTATTTTTAATTTTCTGAGGCACCTCCACACTGTTTTCCAAAGTGGCTGAACTACCTTGCATTCCCACCAACAGTGTAAGAGGGTTCCCCTTTCTCCACAACCTCTCCAACATTTGTTGTTTCTTGCCTTGTCAATTTTTGCCATTCTAACTGGTGTAAGGTGGTATCTCAGTGTGGTTTTGATTTGAATTTCCCTGATGGCTAATGATGATGAACATTTTTTCATGTGTCTGTTAGCCATTTGTATGTCTTCTTTGGAGAAGTGTCTGTTCATGTCTTCTGCCCATTTTTTTGCTTGATTATTTGTTTTTTGGGTGTTGAGTTTGAGAAGTTCTTTATAGATAATGGATACCAGCCCTTTATCTGTAGTGTCATTTGCAAATATCTTCTCCCATTCTGTGGGTTGCCTCTTTGTTATTTTGACTGTTTCCTTTGTTGTGCAGAAGCTTTTTATCTTGATGAAGTCCCAAAAGTTCCTTTAATTCATTTATCACTTTTCACTCCCCTAAGTTACCTCCCACCTGAATTCTCTTTCTTGATGAGTTGGACCTCCATCCAGCTCCGATCAAAATGCTAGAGATGTGGTAATTCAGGCTTATCAAGTTTATTCCCTAAATAACTCCAGTCTTCTCCTTCTCCCTCCCTGCCACCCTGCTTTAATTCAGGCTCTCCTCCTTTCCCCCTTGACTGTCATCTCCCAACTGATCTTTGGCAAATGGCTTGTCTTCTGCTGAAAACTTCTGCCACATTGCTGTGAAGTGAGGTCTCTAAACCAGGTATCTGATCATGCCACTTTCTTGTCTTACAATCCTTGCATGTAGCCCCCTAGGTTTGAAGATATACTGAAAGGCTCTTGGTGATCTGTCTGCTGACTCTCTCCTTTGTTTCAGTTTCCTGCTGTGCCCCCTCCTTTCTTCCTTATCTACCCTTCTCAACACACACACACTTTGTGTTCAACTCATGGAGAACTTGGAATTTTGGAATCATCTATCCTCTAAAATGCCACTTTACTATTGCCTGGCTAATCTCTATTTATCCTTTCAACCTCAGTGGAATGGGCAATTTGAACTTTCCTCGACCTATCATGCCGTTTTGGAATTTTCTGTTTAGTGACCTGTCTCTCCATTATACTGTGAGCACCTTAAGGATAGGAACTGGGCGTTTCATATTTGCATATCTGGTATAGAACTGGCCCTCCGTTTTTGTTGAATGAATGTATAAATTCATCTAAAGATTATTTTATGTGGGAGAAGGTATGGATCGAAATGACTTTTTCCTTACTTGCTATCTATTTATTCTAACACTATTTTTAAAAATCCTTCCTTTCTCCCTTCTGTGAATTTACTTTGCCATATATTACATTCTTACAAATAGTTGGATATAGTTCCAGTTTTTCTTTTACTGTTTTGATTTATTTATCCACTTCAGTATCAATAATATACCGGTCTAGTCTCCCACAGCAACCTTCTTTCCCAAAGTATTCTTTGGGCTGTGCCTATGTTTATTTTCCTAAATATATTTTGGTGTCAAATGTTTTATTGATTTTAATAGAAAAATACAGTTAAGAGTTTTAATTGGAGTAATTATCTGAAAATTACCTCGAAAAAAGCAGAACTCATTCTAATTTTTGTTTTCTCGTCATGAAGCTCGTTGGTTGCTAGTTTAAGAGTAACCAGATAATGGAAAGCCACATCCAAAACTGGCATCAAGTGATAGCCACTTTGCAAGTGAACCACTACTTCCTTATGAGAGACTCACACGTTGTTTCATATGCTCTTTCCTTCTGAGATGACCCACCCAGCAAGCGAATATATTTGTCTTTTTAAGACTTTCTAATGGAGAGAGGCAATGTCTTTCATGTACCCTTTCAGGGTTAGATGACATTTTCTGGATGGAAAGTTCTTTTTTTTTTTTTTTTGTCAAATCCTAGTATTTAAAAACAAATTCCACCTATTTTCTTGGTGGAGATGAAACACAGCTGGCCCCCCTCCCCCCCCTCCCCTATCCACACACTCTTCTTATGCTTTCAACTGGCAATAGTGAAATACATCTTTAATTCAGGTTGTCTGCAAATTTATTTTGTGGGACCTTCCAAACATCCATAAATTGTACACAAACCATTCAAGCATCTTACATGATTAATCCTCTATTGTTTATCTAATGCAAGATGCTGCATACTGTCTGAAACTCCAGTTATAAGAGAGGGCCATGACCTTGGGGGAGTCTGGGCTTCATGATCAATGCATCATCCATCTATCCCATCCCCTTGTTTGTATTTTGGGATTAAAATCACAGTTGGTTTGTTTTTTACCTTCCTTATTTTAACTCCCTATGTGTATTTTTTTTTTTTTTTTCTTTCTGGGAATAGAGTCTAAACTTTCTAATTTAGGCAAATGAGTTTATGAGCCCCTGGGGCAAAGATTTCATTCCATAGCCCTGAGGTTGGAAGCAGGGAGATGATTTGGTTCACTGGTTTTTCTTCTGAGTCCTTTTCTTTCCAGTTCTCTAGCCCCTGATCCCTATCTACCATGGGAGTAGTTAATAATTTTTTTCTCATATCCTCTGGTTTTCAATTAATACGTGCTCAGATGATTTGATTTAAGGCATGCCTTAAGTTTGTCCAAGCCACGTACATGAGCCCGTAGCTAAAATTTATTTAAGGTAAAGTTATTGAAACTGGATAAGGATGACAAAACTTAGTTTACATTATCATGAAATCATTTAATTTTTAAGCCTGGTTAGTTTTACAAAAATATAGTTTTTAAAAATTACCTAGAACCATAGCAATGGAAGTCCCCTCCCACTGCCACGTCCATATATAATGCCATGCAGTATATTTTTTGAAATTGCTTGAGACAGCTGAGTGATAAGCCACTGCCAATCAAAAACAAGATCAAAAACAAACAAACCCAGCTTACCCACTTGGACCACTGTTTCCCTGCTTTTCCTCCATTTCTCTGACAGGCAAAAATAACATCCTTTGCAGAAATATGAACAGTGCAGGTCAGATTTTAAACACAAAACAATTCTATAAAGCAGTGGATACATTCGAGTTGTATGCCCTGGGCTTCATAGGTCTGGTCTACCATATATGTAGGGTTTGTAGGAGACAAAACAGAACAGAATGTGTTCTTCCACAGTAATGACTTTGGAAAGCTTTATACTTAGTTCAGGGAGCTGCTATTACTGAAGATTCTTTTTTTTGTTTTTTGTTTTTGGAACTCTCCTGTAGGAAATGCCTTTAGACTTTCTAACCCAAAATATTTCCTAAATCTGTCCATTTATTGTCATCCCTACAGCCCGTGTCCTAATTTAGCTGCTTACCGTCTCTTAATCTTGGCTATGGAAACATCTTCTCACTAGTTTTATGCCCAGTTTTTATATTCCTTCAGTTAATTCACCATGCTGTTGCTAGAGTTATCTTTTTTCACTGATGATATCCCTTAACATGACATTCAAAGTTTTCCACCATCTGACCTTGTATTATTTCTCTAGCCTTTCCTTCTCTTTATCCCCTTCATGCATCCTGTTTTCAGGCAGTTATTAAAACCCAGATGGAGCCTACATCCCCATTTGCCTGGACAGTCTAGGTTAACACCTGCTATCCTGAGGTCCTGTCTGGTTTAACATATTCAGTGCTTTCAAAAGTGTCCTCGTTTGGATGATCAGTTATATGGTCACTCCTTCGTAATTTTTAAAAGCTTTATTGAGACATACTTGGGCACCATTAAGCTCACCCACTCAACGTATAGAATTCAGTGGTTTATGGTATATGTACAGAGTTGTGAAACCGTCACCATAATGCAATTTTAGAACATTTCCATTACCCCCAAGAGAAACTTTGTACCCATTGGCAGTCACTTCCCATCCCCCTCCTCCCTTCTGTCCTACCTCGTAGCCTTAGGCAACCACTAATCTACTTTTTTTCTCTACAAACCTGCCTATTCTGAATGTTTAAAATAAAAGATATTATACAACATTGGGTGTATGTGTCTGGCTTCCTTCACTTTGTATAATGTTTTTTGATGTAGCATGTATCATGCATCAGTAGTTCATTCCCTTCTGTGACCAAATAATGTTCCACTGTAGGGAGATACCAATTTTTTCTATCCATTCAACTGAAGAACATTTGGATTAGTTCCACTTTTTGGCTGTTATGAATAATGCTGCTATGACCATTAGTGTACAAGTCTTTGTGTGGATATGTATTTTCATTTCTCTTGATTATACCTAGGAGTGAAATTGCTTTGTCATATGGTAACTCTATGTATAACATCCTGAGGAGTTGCCAAAGTGTTTTCCAAAGCAGCTGCATCATTTTGTATTCCCACTAGTAATATATGAGGGTTCCAATTTTTCCCCATCTTCAGCAACACTTATTATTGTCTGTTTTTTTTTTTTTTTATTATAGCCCTCTTACATGTAAAGTCATATCTCACTGTGGTTTTGATTTGCATTTTCCTAATAAGTAATGGTGTTGAGCATCTTTTCACATGCTCATTATCCATTCATTATCTTCTTTAGAGAAATGTCTATTTAAATCCTTTGTCTATTTTTATTTTTATTTTTTTATTTTTTTAAAGATTTTATTTATTTATTTGAGAGAGAGAGAATGAGAGACAGAGAGCATGAGAGGGAGGAGGGTCAGAGGGAGAAGCAGACTCCCTGCTGAGCAGGGAGCCCGATGCGGGACTCGATCCCAGGACTCCAGGATCATGACCTGAGCCGAAGGCAGTCGCTTAACCAACTGAGCCACGCAGGCGCCCCTTTGCCTATTTTTAAATTGGGTTATTTGTTTTTAAGTTGTTGAGTTGTAAGAGTTCTTTATATATTCCAAGTGGAAGTCCTTTATCAGGTATATGAGTTGCAAATATTTTCTCCCTTGTCTGTGGGTTGCCCCCTCACTTTCTTCATGGTGTCCTTCGAAGCACAAAGGTTTTTCATTTTGACTTAGTCTGACTTGCCAATCTTCTCTTTGATGGCTTATGCTTTTTGGTCATATCTAAGAAATCGCTGCCTAACCCTGGGTCACAAAGATTTACTTATGAGTTTTCTTCTAAGAGTTTTATGATTTTAGATCTTTCATTTAGGTATTTAATGAGTTACTTTTTGTGTGTGGTATGAAGTTAGGGGTCCAAATCATATTTTGCTTGTGAATTTTCAGATGTTCCACACCATATGTTAAAAAGACTGTTCTTCCCCCATAAAATTTTCTTGGACCCCTACCTCTGGGCATTTTTATGGTTTAATTATTATTAAATTATTATTTATTACTTTGACCCAGAATTGTTTTATATCATTCTTCTCTTCCTATTGAATCTTATAGATTACACTTGATCTTAATTCCTTCAAGATTATATTCAGATTTACCATCTCAGTGAACATTCCCTAACCACCCAGGCTGAATGATTGCTCCCTCTTTTGTGTTACCATAAATAACATTTGCTTTATGTCGTGAATATGGCATGTATCTTCTTGTATTTTAATTAGCTATATATACTTCTGTCTTTCCTACTGCACTGTGTTCTTCTTATGGGAGGCCTTTCCCATGGGTGTGTGCTCAGTACAATGTGTGGCAACTGGTAGATGCTCAGTACAACCTTGTTGATTAAATAGATGAATGAACAAATAATTGAGTGAAGGAACGAATATCCTAAATGAGAATACATTTCTATCCTATGTTAGTGGATTTTATTTTTAAAAACAACTAAGAGTATTCAGTGAGTGAGGGTTGTCTGGTTGAATAATACTGTTTTGGCCAAAGGCAAACTCCGAAGGCTGTTCTAAAGGAGACCCACAATGTTTTGACAATGGTAGCATTGGTGAAATAACTTGTCCAGATATGGAGAAGTCCACCACGGATGACAGCATTTGAACTTGTAAATAAGGGCTAGTATGTTTATTTAAAGGCCTTGTTATTTAGTTGTTACATTTTCCTCCAAGGACATCTGTCTTGGCCAGGGTAATATGAAGTATAACACCAGGGTAGGAGTTATAACTGAGGGTTATCACAAACCTCTGCTTAATTCATATTTTCTTTATGCCTTACTGACTTGTCCCTGTGCTTCTCTTCCTACTCTTTGGCTCATGAACCCAAATTTCGTGTCAGGATGGGTATTAAGGAGGGCATGTGTTGTGATGAGCACTGGGTGTTATGTGCAACTACTGAATCATTGAACACTACATCAAAAACTAATGATGTACTATATGGTGGCTAATTGAACATAATAAAAAAAATTAAAAATAAAAATTAAAAAAAAAAAAAAAAAGACACCAGAAGCTGAAGCATCATTTCTAGAAGGTCACATTTAGAAAGCCAAGTCACCACTAAGGGAAAGCAAATCCTGTTTGGGCTTTTCCTTGGCTACTAGCAGAGCAAAGTTGATCATAGCTGGCTGTCATTATGTAGGTTATTGCATGGGAGGATAGGAGATGGGTTGACAGAGGCAAGACCTGGTCGTGGCAGAAATCTGAGGGGGCTGGGCTAATAGACTTTGTGTCCTATGTGGATATTAGAAAAAAAAAAAATACATTGCTCTTTTGCAGGCATCTAGGACCTCCTGGTCCACAGCTGAAAATGCAAGCCCATAGAGCCAATGGTCAGGAAAATCAGTTTCAGCTTTAAGCCTATGCTTAACCAGGACTTGTAGTGTTAAGGCAATTAGTGCTGAGATAGCAAAATCCCATTGTAACCCATTGTCCAGAGATGTGAAAACACCCATATTATTGGCTTCTAGTGTCACAATGAGAGAGTTCACTTTACACCACCACGTACTTGGGGGACGTGATTTGATCGGCAATATAACTGAATCCCTGGAAAGGCCAGGTATGAGTCTCACGTGGGTTTTTACTGTATTTATTCCAAATTAAAGCAACAAAAATTAAGAAGAATCTTTTATAGATTGTCAAAAGAAGAGTTAGCTGGGTGTCAGCACTGTATAAGCACAGTTTCCTCAATGTCTGTATGTGGCTCCTGAACACTGACAAGGCAGCATTACAGATGGTGTGTGTGGGGGTGGGAGGGGTGCTGGTGTTTTGGAATTAGTGAGTGGCAGCCGGGGAGCATAAATGGCAATGGAAACTTTCAGCTCATAGAGTCACAGATGGGCTCTTTGCTGAAATGACTAACAACTGTTGTCAGATCAACAAGTAATAACTACAAAACACCTGCACTTGTTTCATGTGTTTAACTTCACATTTATTAAAATAAGTGATTGCTCATTTACATAACCAAAATTTAAATTTCATAATTTTCAGAATTCATAAAAGGCTTAGCATAGTCAAAGACTATATTCAGTTGAATAACATAAATCTATATCAGAATAAAAGAGCAAATGCTAGCCATTACCCACAGGTGGGAAGGATAATTGAAACATCAAATTGTTTAAGTTTCTAAGGCTAGGGTGATTTACATAAGTTGGAATACTCAAATTGATTAAAAGCTTGTGGTAAGTAGAAGCCTAAGTGATTTTCAAAAATCCTGTTAGTTATCCAAGTATGGCATGCTTAGCACACCTAATCAGGAAAGAAGTTCTCATATAACAACAGATTTGCCTTGAAAATAAAAATAAGGGGTGCCTGGGTGGCTCAGTTGGTTAAGCGACTGCCTTTGGCTCAGGTCATGATCTTGGGGTCCTGGGATCGAGCCCTGCATTGGGCTCCCTGCTCGTCAGGAAGCCTGCTTCTCCCTCTCCCACTCCCCCTGCTTGTGTTCCCTCTCTCGTGTCTCTCTCTCTGTCAAATAAATAAATAAAATCTTAAAAAAAAAAAAAGAAAATAAAAATAAAACTGAAAACCATACATTTCCTATTTATTTAAATAACAGTTTTCTATTTGTTTAGTCATCAAGAAGGGCATATGCAGACATTTGGTATCTACATGGCAAGAAAGGCATATTCTGCAAGGTAGGGTATTTTGGACACTTCTATTCTTTTCCAACACCTTGATATTATTGCACATTATTTGAAGTTGTTTGCTAGAGCCAATGATGAATGGTCTGTCAGTAACTATGAAAGTGCCTGTGGGAGATAGGAACTGAGACTAGATTCAGTGACTGTCAGATGTTGGGGTGCCACAAAATTACCTGGGAAGCTTGTTCAAAATACAGATTTCCTGGCCCCAGAGCGTCTGCATGTTGACTAAGCTCATCTCGGTGATTCTGGTGCGCACCGGTATTTGTGAGATACTTATTTAGGTTACCTGTAAGATTTTTTTTCAACTCTAAGGTTATATGAGCTTGTAAAACAGGTAGATTTGTGTCTTGAAATATCTCAAGATATGGAAACTCGATCAAAAAAAAAAACTTATTTTGAAAGTCTCTTATAAGGGAAACCAATGTTTTAGTCGTTCTTCTTTGTTCCTGGTTGTCTCCCCACTGACTTTGGGTCACCCTTCATGGTCTGCGTTTGTCCTACTTACTTGGGATTCCCAGGCATTATGAAAAGTTTAAGGGCATATGAGATAAGCTTTATAAAATGGCTCAGTGTTTTAGGGCTCAATCCTCCTCCCCTCCATTGGGTCAACCCACCACCTGAAAAGGGATGAGGCTAATCCACTGGTAGCTAATCAGAAGGTTCTTGTGAAACAAAGAAAAGGTCCTCCTTGCTTTTGAAAGTATTGGTTCCCCCTAGCTTGGACCTAGTTACAGCCTAAGCAAACGGCAGGGGATTCAAATCCCAGAGACCTTAGGAGCCTGAGGCGCCAAGCCCGAGCAGATCCAGACTGTCCAGCCAAAGCCCACATGGAACAAGATATAGTTCCTCTATTTGCTCCTTTCCAGAGGGCTAGGGCCAGTTTTCTGTATTAGTGGAAATCAATTCTGTAAGACATGGCAGCATAAATAAAATTCCAGGAAGGAGGGTCAAATGCTACTTAAGAAAATATTCTTTTTCTAATTTCACCTTCTATTTCCCAGGCAATGAGGATACTACCCCAATAAAGCTAACAGTGTGTCAGGAATGAAATTCTTTCATGAATCTTGGAGAGGAGAATATTCCATTTTATGATGTTGAATATGTCTTTGCCACACGAGTAAGTTACACAGAAGAACACAGTAAGGAACTGTGTTGCTGTTAGTTTTTAAAATTATTGGTCGGGGCGCTTGGGTGGCTCAGTCATTAAGCGTCTGCCTTCGGCTCAGGTCATGATCCCGGGGTCCTGGGATCGAGCCCCACATCGGGGTCCCCGTGCGGCAGGAAGCCTGCTTCTCCCTCTCCCACTCCCCCTGCTTGTGTTCCCTCTCTTGCTGTCTCTCTCTGTCAAATAAATAAATAAAATCTTTAAAAAAAATAAATAAAATTATTGGTGTATAGTAACTTATGTAGAGTTGATGGCTTAGAAAGAGAAATAGCCGATTCTGTACAGACTATGGCTGGAACATCAAAGTGCTCACATACTGTAAAATGATTAGTTCACTGGTAGAACCAGAATATTATGGCGACTTCTCTCCTCAGTTCCATCACAGTACATTGTTCACCTTTTATTGCTTCATTCTTAATGCACTAGGGAATGTGTTATGGCAGAAATCTTTTATGCAGAAAGTCAAGTTCCCAGAGAACAAAATCATGCCTGTCTATGTGTATGCATACAATTCAGAGGGAAGGAGAAAAACAAGGCTGAAGTTTGTTTGCTAAGAGAGGATTAAGTTTATTATCTTAATTTCTGCACCTGACTATGTCATCAACGAGTTGGACTGATTAAACTTATAAGAACACTCATTATAGAAAGGAAATCAGTCTAGCCTGTGGTTGCTCAGCTAATGAATAGGGAAAACGGGATAATTTCAAACTGGTGAAAGAAAAATGTATATAACAAGTAAGCTAGACTATATAAAAATCTGAAGTCCCTACCATGGTCAGCCCACGTACCTAAAACATTATATTATTCTTTAATTGACTTGTTTGGTAGGACCTGAAGTCTTAGAGTGAATGGGCTAGTATAGTAAATAGAGTAAAATTTCATACATTTATACTAAGAAAGAATAACTTTAATATGAAATAGTACAACGTATTTTAGAAAAATATTTTAAGATATATTTAAAAAACAGATAAACCTGACAGTAAAAAAATGTTTTAATTATTCTTAAACAGACATGAGCCAAAACACATCGGACTTACTTTTTTAACCCGAGGGTCCTCCATCCTCTGCACCTGGTTTAGAATCACTACCAGGGGATGGTGGTTACTGTGGGGGGATGTCATGCCTACAGTTGGGTGGGGCAGGAAACAAGATTGGGAACTACTGACCCAGACCGTAAGGCCTTAAGCGTCTTCCAGACAATTTTATTTATACCATTTAGTTTCTTTATATGTGGTACAAAGGTAAGCTTCAGTCTGCTGCTAAACTCAAAGTTACAAATGATTGGAATTCTAGATAATGAAGTTTTAGTTGCAATTTTTTTTCTGTTTTAGAAGCACACATAGATATGATAGAATGTATAAAATGTAGAGAAGTAAAATAAAAGAAAATACATTTCACCCACAATCCCACCATCTAGAGTCACTGTTGTCATTTTGAGTGTACATTCATGGCAGCTAGTCCGGGACTAACCACGCCAACTTGCCCAGGACGGAGGGGAGTTTCCTGGCTATGGGACTGTCGGTGCTAAAATTGACAAAGTCCTGGGCAAAGTGGGATGAGTTGGTCAGCCTACAGTAGTCTCCAGAATGAGATTAACGCAAGAACTGTTTGTTTTAGCCAGTCATCTCAGGCAACTTGTGGAGAAGAGAGAGAGAACAAGCTAGTTGTTTCAAGTTGCTAAATTTTGGTGTGGTTTGGTTCCATCTATCCATTTATCTGTCTGTCTATATCAAATTATACATAGAGCTTTGTAATTGTATTTTAAAAATAACAGTATATTATGGACATATCTTCATGTTTTAAAATAGTCCTCCACAACACCAGTTTTAATGGCTGCATGGAATTCCACCGAAGGGAGGCAGGGACCACAATTTGTTGAACAGCTCCCTTATCATTGGACACTTATGTTGCTTCTCATTTTTTTGCTTTTCTAAGCAAAGCTATCCCAAATACCCTTATAGCTTTAATCTTTGCATTTGAATTCCATGACTACTTCTTTAAGATTAATTCTTAGAAGTGGAATTCCTGAGTCAAAACGTATTATTTTGAAGGCCTTTGCCGAATATCGCCAAATTGCCCTTCTTATATGTTGTGCTAATTTACAGATCCACTGACTCTATAAGAATGCTCATTTTGCAAACACTGGTTTTGCCACAACAAAACAAGCTCCCAAACCCTGTCAACTTGACAAGTTAATGAGACTTTCTTTTATTCTATAGTTAGTCTCATACACACCACAGCGAGATCCCTCTGGTCAATTTAAATTGTGTCATGAGAATACGTTCTGTGAAACAGCTCCTGATGTTTACATAAGTTATTACTTAAGCCCTCAACATCATCAAATATTTATTTAACATCCACCATAGGTTAAGAATTGCAACCAGGTCCCAGTGCAACTTAGAATCTAAAGGAGAGAACAGAGGCAGTGTTCTTTATTTTTGCCTTGGGAGTATTTTTAGCAACTTCCTTCTTTTCTTTCCTCTATATAATCAAATTACAGGAAAACTGTCCTGCAATTTAGAAAATTAAACATTTTACATCGTGAAATAGAAAGTACTTTCATAAAAGAGAACAATACATATGTATGCATTAATAAATGGTTAAAAATTGGATTTCTATGTAACTGCCATCCAACTCAGGAAATAGAACCTTACCAACACTTGAAAATCATCCCCCAGCCCCTTCCCATGTGTCTTTATGGAATTCCAATCCTCTTCCTGCCGCAGAAGTGTAACCATTATAACTCTATGGTAACCATTTCCTTTCTTTTCTCTCTTGTTCTACCACTGTTTAGTTTTACCCGCTTTTAGCTTTCTCTCAAGAAAATCATAATGATTTATTCTTCTGACTTGCTGTTTTTGCTCAACATTACGTAAGATTCATCCTTTTTATTGTGAGTAGTTGTGTAATATTCCACATTACAAATATGCCATAAATTTTAATCCATTCTACTATTGATAGATTTGGGTTGTTACCAATTTTTAGCCTTCAGGCCAGTCTAGGATTCATGATGTAATCATGGAGCAGGCGCTTTGAGGTAATAGGCGTCAGATTAGATGCATAAATAATCTCATCTTTAAAAGACTTAGTTCTTTTGTGATGAATTTTTCTTCTCCAGTGCTTTCAGCTTTGATGATTTGCTTAAATGATAGTTTTGATTGTGAATCCTATTATCTTGAGTCTTCATTAGGTATAACTGTTTAGTGAGGTTTTTTCCTTCCTACCTACGGAACTGTGTAGGTACAGGAAACACTCAGAATGATGGCCACCTCTGCAACTGCCCAAGCTCTTTCCACCTGTCATAGTTGCTGTTCTCAGTGAAAAACATGGAGTTTCTGAGAAATCGATGAGTTCAGAAGTGGCGGAGGGGGGTTAAAGGAACTGACCTGAGAAAGAAAGTAGATCCACCAAGTTAGAGATTTATTTAGATTAGAGAACATCATATTTTAAGAAAGCAGTTGTCTTGTGGAAAGTTGGGGAGTCATTACCATGTAGGAAAATGGAATTTTTTACCTGAGTCAAACTGGGTTCAAATCTGTTTCCACCACCTTATGGTTACATGATGATGAGTGATTTACTCACCCGAGAATCTTTCATCTTTTGCAAAACCAAGATGATAAAACCTTTCCTAAAAAATTAGGGAGCAAATGCAAGTGGTTAAGAGGTTTTTATGATTTGAAATATAGCATGTTGATAATATTCAGCTGTTGGCCTTTAAAAGTAACTTTTATCACATTGATTGATTTGTGGATGTTGAACCACCCTTGCAGCCCTGGAATAAATCCCACTTGGTCCTGGTGAATAATTCTCTTAATGTACTGTTGGATCCTATTGGCTAATATTTTGGTGAGAATTTTTGCATCCATGTTCATCAGGGATATTGGTCTGTA
>NW_022589717.1:3031145-3034436 GCF_004348235.1 Phoca vitulina
GGAACAGTTTCAGAAGGATAGGTATTAATTCTTCTTGAAATGTTTGGTAGAATTCCCCTGGGAAGCCATCTGGCCCTGGCCTTTTGTGTTTTGGGAGATTTTTGATGACTGCTTCTATTTCCTTAGTGGTTATAGGTCTGTTCAGGTTTTCTATTTCTTCCTGGTTCAGTTTTGGTAGTTGATACATCTCTAGGAATGCATCCATTTCTTCCAGGTTATCTAATTTGCTGGCATAGAGTTGCTCATAATATGTTCTTATAATTGTTTGTATTTCTTTGGTGTTGGTTGTGATCTCTCCTCTTTCATTCATGATTTTGTTGATTTGGGTCATTTCTCTTTTCTTTTTGATAAGTCTGGCCAGGGGCTTATCAATCTTGTTAATTCTTTCAAAGAACCAGCTCCTAGTTTCGTTGATCTGTTCTACTGTTCTTTTGGTTTCTATTTCATTGATTTCTGCCCTGATCTTTATTATTTCTCTTCTCCTGCTGGGTTTAGGCTTTATTTGCTGTTCTTTCTCCAGCTCCTTTAGGTGTAGGGTTAGGTTGTGTACTTGAGACCTTTCTTGTTTCTTGAGAAAGGCTTGTATTGCTATATACTTTCCTCTTAGGACTGCCTTTGCTGCATCCCAAAGATTTTGAATCGTTGTGTTTTCATTTTCATTGGTTTCCATGAATTTTTTTAATTCTTCTTTAATTTCCTGGTTGACCCATTCATTCTTCAGTAGGATGCTCTTTAGCCTCCATGTATTTGAGTTCTTTCCGACTTTCCTCTTGTGATTGAGTTCTAGTTTCAAAGCATTGTGGTCTGAAAATATGCCGGGAATGATCCCAATCTTCTGGTACCGGTTGAGACCTGATTTATGACCTAGGATGTGATCTATTCTGGAGAATGTTCCATGGGCACTAGAGAAGAATGTGTATTCCGTTGCTTTGGGATGGAATGTTCTGAATATGTCTGTGAAGTCCATTTGGTCCAGTGTGTCATTTAAAGTCTTTATTTCCTTGTTGATCTTTTGCTTAGACGATCTGTCCATTTCAGTGAGGGGGGTGTTAAAGTCCCCCACTATTATTGTATTGTTGTCGATGTGTTTCTTTGCTTTTGTTATTAATTGCCTTATATAATTGGCTGCTCCCATGTTAGGGGCATAGATATTTACAATTGTTAGATCTTCTTGTTGGATAGACCCTTTAAGTAGGATATAGTGTCCTTCCTCATCTCTTATTACAGTCTTTGGTTTAAAATCTAATTTGTCTGATATAAGGATTGCCACCCCAGCTTTCTTTTGGTGTCCATTAGCATGGTAAATGGTTTTCCACACCCTCACTTTCAATCTGGGGGTGTCTTTGGGTCTAAAATGAGTCTCTTGCAGACAGCATATCGATGGGTCTTGTTTTTTAATCCAATCTGATAGCCTGTGTCTTTTGATTGGGGCATTTAGCCCATTTACATTCAGGGTAACTATTGAAAGATAGGAATTTAGTGCCATTGTATTGCCTGTAAAGTGACTGTTACTGTATATTGTTTGTGTTCCTTTCTGGTCTATGTTGCTTTTAGGCTCTCTCTTTGCTTAGAGGACCCCTTTCAATATTTCTTGTAGGGTTGGTTTCGTGTTTGCAAATTCCTTTAGTTTTTGTTTGTCCTGGAAGCTTTTTATCTCTCCTTCAATTTTCAATGACAGCCTAGCTGGATATAGTATTCTTGGCTGCATATTTTTCTCATTTAGTGCTCTGAATATGTCCTGCCAGTCCTTTCTGGCCTGCCAGGTCTCTGTGGATAAGTCTGTTGCCAATCTAATGTTTCTACCATTGTAGGTTACATATCTCTTCTCCCGAGCTGCTTTCAGGATTTTCTCTTTGTCTCTGAGACTCGTAAGTTTTACTATTAGATGTCAGGGTGTTGACCTATTTTTATTGATTTTGAGAGGGGTTCTCTGTGCTTCCTGGATTTTGATGCCTGTTTCCTTCCCCAAATTAGGGAAGTTCTCTGCTATAATTTGCTCCATTATGCCTTCTGCCCCTCTCTCTCTTTCTTCTTCTTCTGGGATCCCAATTATTCTAATGTTGTTTCGTCTTATGGTATCGTTTATCTCTCGAATTCTGCCCTCGTGATCCAGTAGTTGTTTATCTCTCTTTTTCTCAGCTTCTTTATTTTCCATCATTTGGTCTTCTATCTCACTGATTCTTTCTTCTGCCTCATTTATCCTAGCAGTTAGCGCCCCCATATTTGATTGCACCTCATTAATAGCCTTTTTGATTTCTACTTGGTTAGATTTTAGTTCTTTTACTTCTCCAGAAAGGGTTTCTCTAATAACTTCCATGCTTTTTCCAAGCCCAGCTAGTATCTTTAAAGTGATGATTCTGAACTCTAGATCTGACATCGTACTAATGTCCGTATTGAGTAGGTCCCTGGCAGTCGGTACTACCTCTTGTTCTTTTTGTTGAGGTGATTTTTTCCGTCTTGTCATTTTGTGCAGAGAAGAATAGATTAATGAGAGAACAAAATGTTAGCAGGGTAACAACGTCCCCAGAAAATATACTCTAAACAAATCAGAAAAGACCTGAAGCAGTGGGAAAAGAAAGGGGAAGAGAGAAAAAAGAAAAAGAAAGAAAAGAAGAAAAAAGAAAAAGAAAAAGATAAAGATAAAAACAAACAAAAGCAGAACAAAACAAAACAAAACAAAAACAGAATGTGATCAAATATGATCAGGCTGGATTATAGATCAGTGCCACACACTAGATTTTGGGTGTATTTTGGTCTGTTAAAAGAAAGTCCCTCCCAAAATTTTAAAGAAAGAAAAACTTATATATGTACAAAAATAAGGGTTGATATGATGAAGGGATGGAATATGACTGTAAAGATGGAAATTATAAAAAATTTTATAAAAGGATTTGATAAGTTGTTTGAAAAAAGAAAGAAGAGGATTAAAAAAAAAAAAGAAAGAAAGAAAAATGGAGAGAATGTGATCAGGCAGGGGAATAGAAAAAAAACCATACACTAGAGATTTAGAGTATATTTTGATCTGTTAGAAGAAACTATCTCAAGATTTTAAAGAGAGAACAACTTATATATATATGCCAAAAATACGGGTAACTACTATGAAGGGATAGAATATGACTTTAAAAATGAAAAATAAAAATGTTTTTTTTTAAAAAAGGGATTGATAAGATGTTGGTTGAAAAAGGGAAAAAGAAAAATTCAAGAAAAAAGAAAAAAGGAAAAAAGAAAAAAAGACAGTTAAAAAAAAATAATTAACTTTGAAAGACTAAAGAATCATGGTAAAAAAGCCATGAA